>NW_022436953.1:23924247-24098282 GCF_009761245.1 Sapajus apella
ATCTATGAATGTAAAGATAAACAGATGGTTTGTGGCCACAGGTATCT
The DNA here is from genome assembly GCF_009761245.1 of Sapajus apella. Lineage (NCBI taxonomy): Eukaryota > Metazoa > Chordata > Mammalia > Primates > Cebidae > Sapajus > Sapajus apella. The sequence goes on from NW_022436953.1 coordinate 23,924,295, forward strand.
TGCAGTCTAGTTAATAGACAGACAGATGGTGAACAAGGTCAGTAAAGGTCGATGAGTAGTCAGTGGTGATGTGTGCCTTAGTTCAGAAAGAATGTAGGGGAAGGATCATTTCTCTGGGGAACCAGAGCAGGCTTCACAGAGGAATTAAATTCTGAGCTGAAGTATGAAGAATGAGGGATTTTTTGGGGGGTAGAGGGGAGCAGGTAGACAGCTAGTGAGAAGTTGCTCCAGATGGAAGTGTCAGCCTTGGCTAAGGCTTAGAGATGTGGAACAGCAGTGAACCCACTGGTTCTGTATTCTCCATTGTCACTGTAAGGTGGAGACCAGTAAAGACAATGATGAGCAGATCTGGAGCTGAGTTGGAATTAAGCGTTAATCCAGCATTCAAGAGGAGAGCCTTTGAAACATTCTGATCAAGAGAAGAGCATACAATAAACAGTTATCTCAGCATTATTATTACTGTTTACACATAGTGTGGGCTAAGCACTGTACTCAGGGATTCAGTTGAATCTTAAAGTAACTGTGAAATAAACATTGGTCACTTTATTCTATATATGAGGAAATAATTTCAGAAAAGGGAAGCAGCTGGCCTAAGATCACACAGCAGGAAGTAGCCAGCTCCTGACTGAGACTCAGGTGGGTCTGACTCCTGGAGGCTGAGCTCAGAAACCCTTTGTCAGTTTGGATTATAGATGGAGGAAGAGAGGCTGCAGGAACTGCTCCAGAGGGCATATGGCAGAACTGAATTAGAACTGAAAATGCATGAATATAGCCTTTTTCAATAAAAATTGCATGTGTCTGTGTTCCTATTTGGTTTGGGTTTTGGTCTTTAACAGCCTCTTGTCTTTATGATTTACACAACTCTGTAGATGAAATCTACCCATGATTACACTGGATATTTGCTATAGCAATGTTCCAGCAACCCTGGAACAAACTCACAATTTAGATTCATATTCATTTAAAACTCTGCCAATTTGGAAATTTCTTTCTTTCTGCCTGGATTCTGATGAGCAGCATTTATAACTTCTCTATAGCCAACTCTGATACTAGGGCCTTGAAAATATGGATCAATCGTCATTCTAGGATTTATAAGGTGGCCCCTTGGAAACAAATTTAACCCAGCGATAGACATGCTGCCAAAATTATAATTGAATAGTGAAAAGGGAATTCAAAAGGCCTGGGGCCCTGGCCCTCTCCTTTATGAGTACTGTGTCTGCAAGCAAATTTGAAACTCTTTGTTTGAGCTTGTTTTTTTTTTTTTTTGTTTTTGTTTTTTGTTTTTTTTTAACCTTCAAAATGGAGATGAGGGCCCTTATAAAGGGCAGATAAAGTCATATTCATGGACATATTTCTTGGTATTCTACAGCTGTGCTGCAGCACCTAATTCTTACATGTTACCAATGCCTTGCTTTGTCTACTTCCACAGAAAAGGGAAGATTCCCAGATGGCCTGCCCTCATTTGTCCATGGAGTAAGTAGCCCATAGTCTACATCACAAATGTGCATTTATAGTCTCTGCAAAGACAATGGAAACTGGCAACCAAATGCGTATTTAAAAAAACGAAACAAAAACCCAAACAATAGTCCATGAAGTAAAAGAATGGGGTAAACAGCAGTCGGGAAGGAAAAAGGAATGAATTTGAGGCTATTTAGCTGGCTGTTTTTCCCAGACCACAGAAAACAGTTATGCCATGTTAAACTATGCGTAAATTACATCTATACTGCTCATTTCTTCATTCATTTATTCACCTATCCATCTAGTCTACTAGATGCCAGGCACTGTGCTAGTGCTGGAGACTCAGTATGAACAATAATCTAATGGAGGATTCAATCACGGATCAAGTAATTACACAAATAAGGTTTGTATAAATAACCATGAATTGTGCTCTCATGTCAAGTTTTTTCTGAGCTTTAAGCGCATGTGGGGGAAGTAGGGCAATCCAGAGCAGAAAGACGGAGAAAGACCTGAAGAGTGGGAAGTAGCTGAAAGGTACCCTGGTCAGGTGGAGAAGGAAGGAAGTTCCTTGCAGGTGGAACTATGTGTGCCAGTCCCTATGATGAGAGGACTAGCAGGAACTGAGAAACATAAAGAAAGCTGGAATGCAAGAAGAGAGATATGGAAGAGTGGGATAGGAGGGGAGGCTGGAAGGCAGGTGGGGGTTATTCTATGAGGGTCTTGTAAACATGTAAGGATCTGAATCTTTGGATTAAAGCATCATTCTCAACCTAGGTGCATATTGGTGTCACCTAGCAAGCTTCAAAAATCCTGAGTCCTGGGACCTGCCCCCAGAGATTGATTTTAATTGGTGTGGGTGCTGCCTGGATATCAGGATTTTGAAAGATGCTCAGGTGATTCCAATGTAAAGATGGATGCATAAATGAATGAATGAATAGAATGGATGTAATTTTCTCATAGCTTAACATGGCATAATATTTTTGAGAAATGCTATGTTTGTGGATCTCCAGTTCTGCCATACCCCTCTATGAAGCGGTACCTGTAGTTCTCTAGCCTCTCTCACTCCGTCTATAACTCAAACTGCCAAAGGGTTTATGAGCTCAGCCTCTGGGAGTTGGACTTACCTGGGTCTCAGTCAGGAGTTGGTTACTTCCTAGCTGTGTGATCAATGGCTCGAGAGCCACTGGATTAAAATGTTTTACATGTATATATATCAACTGATTTCCACTTTGAAAGATCAGTCAGGCTGTGGTATAGAGAACAGATGGACAGGGTGGAGTAGAAGGGAGGTGACTCTAGGAGCATATTAGTGCAGTATCCTCAGCTCCTAGTTAACCAGGCTCTGCAAGAGCATTTCATTGTCTGCCATGGCAGCCATCAATTTGTCCATACTGTTAGAAACGCCAAAGAGGTAATTTTGCTTCTTTTTTTCTTTTTCTCCTTTTATTTCAAAAATAAGTACAATCTGCTTTTTAAAACTAAAAGAAATTGGTCCAATTTCTCCTCCTTTGGACAAGGCAGAACCAGCTTTCTCCGTTTTCTACATGGCAGCCTGTCAATGATGGAAGATGATTGTGATGCCCTAAAGATGTCTTTCTTTATTACTAGGTGTGTGGACTTATAAACACTTCTTATACCATGAATTCTAGATCTCTCTGATGAGTATATACTAATTGTCATTAACATGTCCTCTTAAAAAATCTGTTATTTTCTTGCTAAATATGGCTTCTCTTTCGATTTTGTTTTATCAAGTCATTTTGGTTATTGCAGAAAATGCTAACAGAAAACACTGTGCCAAGAATAAAGCTTTGATTTGTAAAAAGTATCCATTTGTTTTCTAAAACAAATGATGTTTAAATGACATATTTAAAAAACACTTAAAGTTTTATCTTGGGCTTGGAAACAGTTGAAGTCAGCATTTGAAATTCTAACTTTTTTATTTGTTCTGTGGTTTTATGGATATAATTTCTTTTTAGGAAAAAAACAGAAGCTACAGGGGACTTTCCCCTTTATGTTTCTCAAAAATGTTAAATTTTTCTATTGGAGAATTTGAGAATTTAACTTAGCACATAAACATTCTTTCTTCTGTGTCTAAGTGATGAAAAGTAAGATGAATCAGCATCACTACTATTTATTAAGTGGTTTCTGTAGCTGGTATGGAGCTCATCAGTTTGTAAGTTGTGTGTCCCATTTAATCCCCATCACAATTCAAAAGGAGGTATGATTGTTATCTCCGTTCTATAGATGAAGGATAAGGAGTTAAGAACTTGTCCAAATCATACCAGGAGCAACTCTGATTTCTGTCTCTACAGCACAGCATGGCACCCTTTTGACTCCCACATTCAAAAGCGAGTTTATGCCTTGACTAAAGAGTAAGGTCCGGGAGAGGGGCCAAGATGACTGACTAAAAGGAGTGGTCAGAGGCTCCCACTGAGAAGAACAAAAATGGTGAGTGAATCATGCACCAGCAACGGAGGTATCCAGGTTATCTTGTTTGGACTGACTAGGCAGTTGGTGCGACTAAAGAAAAGCAAGGAAAATCAGGGTGGTGTGATGGCCCACCTGGGAGCCACACAGGGCAAGGGGAGCTCTCATCCCCCAGCCAAGGGAGGCAGTGAGTAATTGTGCTACCCTGCCCAGGAAACCATGCTTTTCCCACAGACCTGTGCAATTCGTGGATCGAGAGAACTCCCTCATGAGCTCACACCACCAGAGCCTTGGGTTCCAAGCAGAGAGCTATGCAGATTCTCAGCGGCCACTTGGCTGGAGCCTGCCTAAGACTACCGAGTTCCTGGAGGGGAGAGATATTCTCCATCAGTGCAGTTGCCTGCTGCTTAAGACAACTGAGCTACCAGTGGGAGGGGCAGCAGCCATTCCTGTAATTGCAGTCTGCCATTTTTCCCCTGCTGGTACCTGGGAGACTGGACGGTTTGGATCCAGGAGGAATTCCCCACAGCGCAGGTTAGTGGCTGTGGCAGATGGTGGCCAAACTGCCTCTTTAGGCCAAACCCTGACAGATCCCTCCTCTCTGGGTGGAGCCTCCCTACAGGAATATCTGCAACTCCAGCCGGGGAAGTTTAGGGACAGAACTTTAATCTCCTTATGATGGGTGGCTTCAGTCTTCATAGATCAGCAGACTTAGCTTTGCCCCCTGCTGGCTCTGAGGAATCTGGGCAGTCTGGATGAGTGGGAATCCCCCGGGAACAATACACCCACTCCACCAAGGGGCAGCCAGAGTGCACCACTAAGTGGGTCATGGATCCCATGCCTCCTTACTGGGTAAGAACCCCCAATAGAGGTTGGCAGACACCTTATACAGGAGCATTCCCACTGGCATCAGGTTGGTGCCCTTCTGGGACAGAGATCCCAGAGGAAGGAGCAAACAGTGATCTTTGCTGTTCTTTAGCCTCCACTGGTGATACCTCCAGGTGCAGGAGGGACTCAGGAAAACTACAGCAGCCCTATGGAAGAAGGGTCTGACTGTTAAAAGAAAAAGAGAAAGCAACAACAACAGCATCAACAAAAAAAAGCCTCCACAAAAATCCCATCCAAAGGTCAGCAGCCTCAAAGATAGAAGCTACAAACTCATGAACTTAAGAAAGAATCAACAAAAAACCACTCAAAACTCAAAAAGCCAGAGTGTCTCTTCTCCTCCAAATGGTTGCAACACCTGTCCAGAAAGAACACAGCAGTGGGTGGAGGCTGAGATGGATGAATTGACAGAAATAGGCTTCAGAAGGAGGGTAATAATGAACTTCACTGAGCTGAAGGAGCACATTCTAACTCAATGCAAAAAGCTAAGAACCATTATAAAGCAATACAGAAGTTGTTTAGAGAGGAACAGTTTAGAGAGGAATATAAATTATCTGATGGAGCTGAAAAATACAAGAACTTTACAATGCAACCACAGTTATCAATAACAAAATAGACAAAGCAGAGGAAAGAATTTCAGAGCTTAAAGAATATCTTGCTGAAATAAGATAGGCAGATAAGATTTGAGAAAAAAAATGAAAAGGAATGAACAAAACCTCTAAGAACTATGGGATTATGTAAAAAGACTGAACCTGTAACTGACTGGGGTAATTGAAAGAGATGAGGAGAATGAAACTGGAAAACATACTTCAGGATATCATCCAGGAGAACCTCCCCAACCTAACAAGACAGGCCAACATTCAAATTCAGGAAATCCAGAGAACCCCAGTAAGATATTTCATAAGAAGATCAACCCCAAGACACATAATCATCAGATTCTCAAAGGTCAAAAAGAAGGAAAAAAATGTTAAGGGTAGCCATCCAGCAAGAAAGGCCAGGTCACCTACAAAGGGAAGTCCATTAGACTAACAGCAGACCTCTCAATAGAAACCCTACAAGCCAGAAGAGGTTAGGGGCCAATGTTTGACATTAAAGAAAAGAGTTTCCAACCTAGAATTTCATATCCAGGCAAACTAAACTTCATAATTAAAAGATAAGTAAAACCCTTTTGGCAGGCAAATGCTGAGGGAATTTGTGACCAACAGGCCTGCTTTTTAAGAACTCCCGAAGGAAGCATTAAATATGGAAAGGAAAAACCATTACCAGCCATTGCAAAAACACACTGAAATACAAAGGCCAATGACACTATGAAGCAGCTACATCAACGAATCTGCAAAATAACCAGCTAGCATAATGATGTCAGGATCAAATTCACACATAACAATATTGACTTTAAATGTAAATGGACTAAATGCCCCAATTAAAAGATGCAGAATGGCAAGCTGGATAAAAAGTCAAAACCCATCAGTGTGCTGTATTCAAGAGACCTGTCTTACGTGCAAAGACATACATAGGCTCAAAATAAAGAAATGGAGGAAAATTTACCAAGCAAATGGAAAGCAGAAAAAAAGCAAAAATGCAATACTAGTTTCTGGACAAAACAGACTTTAAACCAACAAAGGTCAAAAAATACAAAGAAGGGCATTGCAAAATGGTAAAGGGATCAATTCAATAAGAAGAGCTAACTATCATAAACATATAGTCCAATACAGTAGTACCCAGATTCATAAAACAAGTTTTTAGAACCTACAAGGAGGCTTAGACTCCCACAAAATAACAGTGGGAAATTAACACTCCACTGTCAATATTAGACAGATCATTGAGACAGAAAATTAACAAGGACATTTAGAAGTTGAACTCAGCTCCAGCTCAAGTGGAAATGATAGATATGTACAGAATTCTCCACTCAAAAACTACAGAATATACAGTCTTCTCAGCACCACATGGCACTTACTCTAAAATCGATCACATAATTGGATATAAAACAACAGAATATACATTCTTCTTGGCACCACATGGCATTTACTCTAAAATTGATAATATAATTGAAGTAAAACACCCTTTAGCAAATGCAATACAACTGAAATCATAATATGTATCTCTCAGACCACAGGACCATCAAATTATTACTCAAAATTAAGAAACTGACTCAAAACCACACAACTACAACCTGCTACTGAATGACTTCTGGGTAAATAATGAATTTAAGGCAGAAATCAAGCAGTTCTTTGAAACCAATGAGAACAAAGAGAAAACATACCAGAATCTCTGGGATGCAGCTAAAGCAGCATTAAGAGGGAAATTTATAGCAGTAAATGCCCACATCAAAAAGCTTCAAGAAAGAGCTAAAACCAATACCTTAACATCACAAGTAAAAGAACTAGAGAACCAAGAGCAAACAAATCCCAAAGCTAACAAAGGACAAGAAATAACCGAGATCAGTGTGTAACTAAATGAGATAGAGACCAAAAAACAAACAAAAAAAAAAACTTCCAAAAAATCAGTGAATCTAGGAGCTGGTTTCTTGAAAATATTAATAAAGTAGACCACTAGCTAGACTAATAAATAAGAAAAGACAGAAGAATCAAATAGACAAAATAAAAAATGATAAAGGGGATATCACCACTGACCCCACAGAAATACAAACAACTATCAGAGAATACTGTAAATTCTTCTATGCATATAAACCAGAAAATCCAGAAAAAAATAGATAAATTCCTGGACACATACACCCTCCCGAGACTGAACCAGGAAGACCTTGAATCCCTTAATAGACCAATAACAAGTTCTGAAATTGAGGCAGTAATAGCCTACCAACAACAACAACAACAACAACAACAAAAAGCCCAGGACCAGACAGATTTACAACTGAATTCTACCAGAGGTATAAAGAGGAACTGGTACCTATCATTTCTTCTGAAACTATTTGAAACAATTAGAAAGAAAGAACTTCTCCCTAACTCATTTTATGAGGCCAGCATTATCCTGATACTAAAACCTGACAGAGATACCACAAAAAGAAAACTTCAGGCCAATATCCCTGATGAACTTTGATGCAAAAATTCTCAATAAAATCCTGGCAAACCAAATACAGCAGTGTATCAAAAAGCTTATCGACCATGATCAAGTCAGCTTCATCCCCAGGATGCAAGGCTGGTTCAACATATGCAAATCAGTAAATATAATTCATCACATAAACAGAACTAAAGACAAAAGCCACGTGATTATCTCAATAGTTGCAGTAAAGACCTTTGATAAAATTCAACATCGCTTCTTGTCAAAAACTCTCAAGAAACTGGGTACGGAACATATCTCAAAATAATAAGAGCTATTTATGACAAACCCACAGCCAATATCATACTGAATGGGCAAAGCTACAAGCATTCCCCTTGAAAACTGGCACAAGACAAGGATATTCTCTCATACCACTACTATTCAACATAGTATTGTAAGTTTGGCCAGGGCAATTGGGCAAGAGAAAGAAATAAAGGGTATTCAGATAGGAAAGGAGGAAGTCAAATTGTATCCGTTTGCAGATGAAATAATTGTATTTTTAGAAAACCTCATCGTCTCAGCCCCAAAACTCCTTAAGCTGATAAGCAGCTTCAGCAAAGTCTGGGGATACAAAATAAATGCAAAATCACAAGCATTCCTATACACTAACAATACACAAGCAGAGAGCCAAATCATGAATGAGCTTCAATTCACAATTGCTGCAAAGAGAATAATAGCTAGAAATACAGCTAACAAGAGAAATGATGGATCTCTTCAAGGAGAAACTACAAACCACTGCGCAAGGAGATAAGAGAAGACACAAACAAATGAAAAACATTCCATGCTCATGGAAAGCAATATCATGAAAATGTCTATACTAACCAAAGTTATTCATAGATTCAATGCTATTTCCATTAAACTACCACTGAGATTTTTTACAGAGTTAGAAAAAGCTATTTCAAAATTCATATGAAACCAGAAAAGCCTGTATAGCCAAGACAATATTAAGCAAAAAGAACAAAGCTGGAGGCATCACACTACCTGATTTCAAACTATGCCACAAGCCTACAGTAACCAAAACAAAACTGTTTTGTACCGGTACTAAAACAGACACCTATACCAATGGAACAGAATAGAGATCTCAGAAATAAGACTGCACATCTACAACCATCTGATCTTTGACAAACTGGAGAAACACAATAGGAAAAGGATTCCCTATGTAGTAAGTCAAGCTGGGAAAACTGGCTAGCTATATGCAGAAAATTGAAACTGGAACCCTTTCTTACACTTTATACAAAAATTAACTCAAGATGGATTAAAGACTTAAACATAAAACCAAAAACTATAAAAACCCTAGAAGAAAATCTAGGCAATACCATTTAGAACATAGGTATGGGCAAAGATTTTCTGACAAAAACATCAAAATAAATTGCAACAAAAGCAAAAATTGACAAATGAGATCTAATTAAACTAAAGAGGGTCTGCACAGCAAAAGAAACTATCATCAGAGTGAATGGACAACTTATAGAATGGGAGAAAATTGTTTTCAATCTGTCTAACTGACACAAATCTAATATCCAGAATCTATAAGGAACTTAAATTTACAAGAAAAGATAACTTATTAAAAAGTGGGTAAAGGACATGAACAGGCGCATCTCAAAAGGAAACATTTATGCAGCCAACAGACATGATAAAAAGCTCAATATCACTGATCATTAGAGAAATGCAAACCAAAACCACAATGAGATACCATCTCATGCCAGTCAGAATGGCAATTATTAAATGTCTCACAACAGATGCTGGTGAGGCTATGTAGAAATAGGAACACTTTTACACTGTTTTTGGGAATGCAACTTAGTTCAACCCATTGTGGACGATGGTGTGGTGATTCCTCAAAGAACTAGAACCAGAAATACCATTTGACCTAGCAATCCCATTACTGTGTATATATACCTAGAGGAATAGAAATCTTTCTATTATAAAGATACATGCATACATATGTTCATTGCAGCACTATCCACAATAGCAAAAACATGGAATCAACCCAAATGCCCATCAATAATCGACTGAATGAAGAAAATGTGATACATATACACCATGAAGTACTATGCAGTAATAAAAAGGGATGAGATTATGTCCTTTGCAGGGACATGGATGGAGCTGGAAGCCATCATCTTCAACAAACTAATACAGGAACAGAAAACCAAATATCACAGTTCTCGCTTATCAGTGGGAGCTGAACAATGAGAACACATGCTGGGGCATGCCATGGGGACAGAGGGAGAAAGAGTGTCAGAATAAAAAGCTAATACGTGTGGGGCTTAATACCTATGTGATGGGTTGATAGGTGGAGCAAACCACTGTGGCACATATTTATCTATGTAACAAACCTGCATGTCCTGCATATGTATCATGGAACTTAAATTCAATTTAGAAAAAAAAGAATAAGGGCCAGCTTGCATCCATATTCTTTCTAGGAACCTTTCTCAATGCTCTAGCCTCAGTGACTACACCTTTCTCTTGATTTCATAACAGTTGTCTATACTAGAGGAGGAAATTATGATGGGCCTATGACTTTCACAATTACTCATAGTTATTTACCACTAAGTTATTATTTAACTCCTTATCTCTGTGTGGATTATTTTTTCTCCACATAGACTCTAAGTTTCTTGGGAAAGGATTGTCTATTATGAGTCTTTGCTTTCCCATAGTGCCTGGTATATTGTTCCGTCCATATGCAAGATGACCAATTTACTTGAATTAATGAGTAAATTAATGAAGAGCAGTCAGTTATTTTGGAAAATGTGATATATAAACATCTTTTAAAACCTCTTGTGCATAGGCTCAGGAGATACCCACTTCTGGGCTCAAGTTCCAGCTCTGCCACTGGCCAGCTTTGTGACCTCAGGCAATGTCAGCCACCTCAACTGTAAAATATGGATGATAACTTAATACCCAGACTAGAGGATTGTTGTGAGTGTCAAATGTGATGATAAGTGTAACTGCTTTAACCTAATTTCTGGCCTATTTACATCATAAATTATAGCTATTATAGTTCGACTAGCTCTTATTATTTGCATCATGCTTTATTATTTATCAAGAGCCTTTCTGAACATTGTCTTGTGTAATTATTGACAGATATTTACTGAACACTATGATGCAGTGGGTACAGAGTAGCAAATATGTAGTCATGGTCCCTGACCCCATAGAGCCTTTCTTATATGTGTTGGAAACTTAATCTGCAAGGCAACAGCTTTGGGAGGCCTAATGTGAGGTGATTTGGTTATGATGGATTTAGGTCATTATTGTGAGAGTGAGTTAGTCATCATGACAGTGGGCTGTTATGAAGCAAGTCTGGCCCCTTATGTCTTTCCCTTTTGCATGCACTCACTTGCCCTCATATCCTTCCACCATGGGATAATGAGCGAGAAGGCCTTCCACAGATGCAGCTGCTTAGTCTTGGACTGTCCAGCCTCCAGAATCATGAGCTAAATAAACCTCTATTTTTTATAGATTATTCAGCTCATGGTATTCTGTTACAGCAATAGAAACAGAGTAGAATACTGCCTCACAGGATGTTCTTGCCATGACAACCAGGTGGATGGTGAGAGGCATATTCTGTGAGCAGGGGTGTTTCCAAACCAGGGAGATCGTGTTCATTTTAAATACGTTCATCTGTATGGATACTAATTTAGCTATAGCCATAAGCTTTGATTTGTTTGAGGTTAAATAAACCTGAACAAACGTGATACAGTGTAAAATTAAGTACTGTTTTATTTCTCAATATATTTTCTATTAATGAGTAATTATGAATACAACTCATAAGGACAGCAAATGTATAATTTGTATGTACATGTGTATGCCAGGATTGGTAGAAAATGTAAAATATTAAGTTACACAGCTTAGATAGTTTATTACAGGTCTACTGATGAGGTCATTAGTTTTAAGTGTCTTTAAGAAGAATCCCAATACCAACATCATCTCCCCAATACCATCTGCCCATAAGATATACCAAGTATATATTTGAATCCCTTCTTTTTTAAATTCTTATTTTAATAATGAATTATATGTGTCTGTGTTCTGATTTGGTTTAGGTTTTGATCTTTAATAGCCTCTTCATGAACTATACAATTCTGTAGGTGAAATCTACCCATGATTACTTTGGATATTTGCTATAGCAACTTTCCAGCAACTCTGGAACAAACTCAAAATTTAGATTTATATTCATTTCAGACACTGCCATTTTGGAATTTTCTTTCTTTCTGCCTGGACTCTGATGAGCAGCATTTATAACTTCTCCATAGCCAACTCTAATACAAGGGCCTTGAAAATATAGATCGATTTTCATTCTAGGATTTATAAGATGGCCCCTTATAAATAAATTTAACTCAGAAATAGCTACTTGCTGCCAAAAATATAATTTAATAGTAGAATGGGGATTCAGAAGACCTGGGTCCCTGGCCCTGTCCTTTACACATCCCATAACTGCAAACAAATTTGAGCTTGGTTTCTTTGCCTCCAAAATGGAGATGATACCTCAGAGGGCCCTTGTACGAGTCGGATAAAGTCACATTCATGGAAATGTTTCTTGGTGTTCTACAGCTGTGCCAGATCACCTAGTTCTTACACATTACCAATGCCTTGCTTTGTTTACTTCCATAGAGGAGAGGAGGTTCCCAGATGACCTGCCCTTATTTATCCAAGGAGGAAGTAGCCCATAGTCTACATCACAAGCGTGGATTTAGTGTCTGTAAAGACCATGGAAACTGGAAACCAAATCCCTATTTAAAACAAAACAAAAACCCAAACAATAGCCCATGAAGTAAAAGAAAAAGGTAAACAGCAGTCAGGAAAGAAAAGAGAATGAATTGGAAGTTATTTACCTGGCTGTTTTCCCAGATCACAGAAAACAATTGGAAAAGACCCTGAGACCTGAAATACCCTCTTCCTTTCCAACTTTCTCCTGTATATGGTGAGATGTATGGATTGAAAGGCTGTGTAATAGAACATACACTCTCAAGGCTTCATCCACAAGCAGTGGCTTAACTTGATGACAGCAGTAGGGTCAGCAGTGAAGTGAAAACATTAGCAAAACATTTCCCTTAAAATCTATTCATGGGGACACTAACAGGACCATTCTACATAGCACATCCTTCAATGTATGGGGTAAAGGCCACAGATTGTGAGGCCACAGCATGGGCATGGTTGAGACCCTGGCAAGAAAGAGTGTGCACAGGTCAGAGGATTCAGGAATCCTCCATCATCAGAGACCGATAACATTTGGGGTTAACCCAGAGTGAGGCTAGCACTGGCCACGGGGAGCATCCTGAGCCATTTTGTGGCTCTCAGGCTGTGGCCTAGTTTGTTGTATGTCTCAAAATAAGCACCTTGACTTCTTCTCCCTGTGGTGTTTTATTTTAATATGGTAGTTTAACAGTTATTAATATGAAAGTATAGTATTTGAAGGAAATTTTTTAAACTAAAAAAAAGTAAAAAGAAAAATTATTTGCATTACATTATAAGCCTTTCAGCATTTTGTACTCTTTTCTATTTAGCCTTTAAAATATGCAGACAGAGATTTTAAAATAAAACTGGACTCAGGTTGCATTTTCAGTTTTCTGTCTTGATTTTTTACTCATCATTGTGTCATGGACATTCTTCTAAGTCATTAAACATGTTTCAGAAATAAGATTTTTAGTGTATCATAGGGCTGTCTCATGGTGGCTGCCAGTGTGGATTATGAAAGCATTGTTCTTAGAATAGGGCTATTTCTAAACCAGGGAAAATGATGTCCATTTTAAATATGTCCATGTGTACAGATGTTAATGCATATATGGCCATTAGCTTTGACGTGTTTGATGCAGGGTACAGGTTGAATATCCCTTATCTGAAATGCTTATGAACAGAAATATTTGAGATTTTGAATTTTTTTTTTTGTATTTTGAAATATTTGCATTATATTTCCTGGGTCAGCATCCGTAATTCAAAAATCCAAAATGGCCTTTGGAGCATTATGTCAGTGCTCAAAAAGTTTCAGACTGTCAATAATTTCAAAATTTTGAATTATTAGATTTGGGATGCTCAACTTGTAGTCCATTGCATGACTATACTGTATTTTTATTAATCATTTCTCTCTATCATTAGTTGTTTAGATTTCTTCATATGTTTCTATACAAATAAACACTGCTATGTTTTATTTAATATTATAAATAAATGTGAAACAGATTAGGTCTTATTTCTAACAGTGGCATATATTTTAAATATATAAAAGTAGTAACAGTGTGGCTTGCTGTAAAATTAAGCCAACAGAGTAAAGAAATAGAAAAGATGGCCAAGGGAAAGATCCTAATATATATAGTGTATTGAATGATAAAACATGTATCACATCAAGGTTAAGAGTTAAAGCCAGTAAAATTTAAAAAAAAAAAATCACACATCAGTGGGGGAATGATTATTGAACAAATAGTACTGGAAAAGCCTAACCTCATAGTATATCAGAAGAATAAATTCTGCATTGAATAATGAATTCAATCTTAAAAATTGAAATCATGAAAATATTGGAATAGAACCTTAACGACTAATTGTTCTTCCAGTTTAAAAAGACTATTATTAAAGCAATGAAAGAAATAAGGTAAAAGTGATACATTTCCCTCCATAAAAATATGTAACTTAGGCTGGGCATGGGTGCCTCACATTTGTATTCCTAGCACTTTAGGAGGCCAAGGTGGGCGGATCATAAGGAGTTTGAGGAGTTTGAGCCTGACCAACATGGTAAAACCCTGTCTCTACTAAAAATACAAAAATTAGCTGGACATGGTGGCACGTGCCTATAGTCCCAGCTACTCAGGAAGATGAGGCAGGAGAATACTTGGAACCCAGGAGGTGGAGGCTGCAGTGTGCTGAGATCACACCATTGCACTCCAGTCTAGGCGACAGGGCAAGACTTTGTCTCAAAACAAAACAAAATCAAAAACAATTTTTTTAAAAAAAGTAACTGAAAAGAAACAAATGCGTATATATTCTTTGCTTCTGTATGTATGGTGGATGAGCAGTGGAGAAAACAAATGCACTCTTCTCAAGGAGCTCACATTGAAATGGAAGAAGGTAGGCAAAAATAAATATATTCAGAAAAATAAAATGGGGCAATAGAAGAGAGAATGAGCATGCTTATTTTCCTTTCTCAGCTGTAATCATCGGACAGGTATGCACCCTGACTTTAATTGTATTTGTAGCTACCATCAGGTTTTTTCTGACGTTCTTTAAGTTATGGTCCTATAATGATCAAAGGCAAAAACAAAGTATTGCCTTTCATTTCCTTTTTACTATACTTCTTCCTTCTCTCTATTCTTGTCCTCTGTTAATATAGGTTGTGATTGTGTACATAGATAACATTATAAAATTATTGTTTTATCTTTCAGTAAATATATTTGAAAATTTTATTTTTAAATCAGGTTTTCTTTAAGATTTAACTTTTAAGCTAATTTTAGGATTCATTACAGTTACATTTATACCAGGATTTTTCCATTTTAAGTATTTAGCTTTTATTCTTATCATGCTTAAAATTGATGTACATCTTCAAGTGTTCTTTTTTTATCAAATAAGTAAAGATATATTTTCTCTGAGGTCTTGCCTTTGTGGTAATGTCTTTCTTTTAGTTTTTCACATATCTGACAACTTGGCCTTGGAAAATCCCTGGGACTCAATCCTTTGTCCTCATATCTCCTTAGTTGTTACTTCTTTGTGTTTTAGTTTTTAGCATTATAGAGGGGAAAAAAATCACACCAGTTTTTAAACCTTTATAGATAATCTGTTTTTCTTTTTGCTTTTATTTCTAATTTGATTTTTTTCTTGTTTTTAAGCACTTGTATAATTTTGTATTTGTTCTTGCAATTCAAAAAAAGGGCAGGATATTTCTAGACATGAGTCTATTTTTATTAACATTACCTGTTACATGGTAAATCCTCTGTATATAAGTATATATTGTCTTGCACCTCAGGAAAGTTTCTTTTTATGTCTTTATTATTTTAGTTTTAGCTTTTTTTCCTTCCTTTGGAAAATCTATAACACTTTAGCTCAGTATTATTTGTTATCTTCTGCATCTTGTATCTTTTCTTCTATTATTTTGGTGCCTTTGCCTTTTCCTATGCTTTCTGGAAGAACAACTCACTTTCTTCCTGAATATATTTAGTCTTTGTGTAAATTTTGTTCTTTCTTGCCTCCAGTTCGGGTTTTAATCAGACCCTTCAATTTCCTTTTTAGTTTATCTGATTCCCTTGCCTCCTGAGCTTATCCTTCCCTGTGGCATTCTATTTCTGTTTCAGAAGGCCAAGTAATTTTATAAATCATTAAATATGTCTGATAAATTTCTAAAAAGATGTTTTGATATCTGGAGTGAATCAGACTGATGCAATTCCTTTGGGCTTTCAGAATGATTTTTCTTTTTACTCATTTTATAGCTTAAAAAAATTGTTGTGTCTTATTGCATCTCTCAATTTTTCCTAAAACAGGGAGCCACATAGGGCTGGTGTTCCACAGATAAGGCCTGTCCTGTCTTGTCTACTCACCTGGCATCCCTGGTACAGTACATGGCCTGAGACCTAGTAGGCATGCAATGATTATCTGTTGAATGAATGATTGGCTAGGGAAAGCAATTCAACTAGTTTTCATCTTAGAGATACGCTTTTAAAAACCTTGTATAACAGAATAAAAAAAAAAAGGAGGGGAGTTTTATTGCTTGGATTGGAGGGAATATATCCCTCAGCTGATGGCTCAGTGAACACAGCAAACAGGGTGATTTTTCACCATCATCTTGCTCAGATGTATTTTTCTATACTTTCCCCAGTCACTTGCCATGAGACATTAATGAATCTTACAAAAGTCTGGACCATATATATTTTTAGAAGTGTCTACCCTGCTCAGTCTGTGTACAATTACTCAAGTCATTGGAGATTGCTAGTTCAGTAAGGAAGGCCATCTTCCTTACAACCAAGGCTTGGGTTTGACACCTTGTACACCCTGCATAAACAAACACTGTTTCATTCCAGCCCCAAGGCAGGCACAAAACAAGCAGTACTCACAAAGACCGGCTGGGAGGCAAGCTTCCACAAAGCCTGCTTGGCTCATTTTATGAGATACCCTAGCCCCCTGATTCCTGACACACACACACACACACACACACACACACACACACACACACACACACACACACACACACACACACACACTGTCTCTCTCTGTCTGTCTGTCTTACATTCCCCATCTGAGCCCTGCCCAGGAAGGTCCAGAAGGAGGCAAATACATGCCTAGTGGGCCTTGTATTGTAGTGACCCTTACAAAGAAATATTTTAAAGACTCTTTTAAGGGAAGTAAAGGATTTTTCAGAATCCCATTTGCAGGGAGAGGCCTGCTTTGTTGGTACCTGCTCCTATGTTTCTTCTCGCTACATTTGAAGGGGTCTTCAGAGCCCACGAGGAAGGCACATCCGATGTGTGGGAGGAATCAGAATGCAAGAAGGTGCAGAGGTCTGGGAGAAGCCTCCAGAGAAACAGCAGCCTACATTCTAGCTCCACAGACGCACAGCTGCCCCTGCCCCAAATCCTGGAGCTGGCTTGGCATTTCGTCTGATGAATAACACAGAGTTCCTGTCCTGGAAGAGTGTACGCTTGAGCCATCTTTATGTTAAGAGCACAGTAAAATTCATGGCTTATAGTTTCCAAAATTCATGGCTTGTAGTTTCAGGAAAAAACCATCTTTATGTTAAGAGCACAATAAAATTCATGGCTTATAGTTTCCAAAATATTGCCATGCTCATTCTGTGAGCTGTTTCCATAAACAAATCTGTTGCTACCTGCTTCCTTATGCCTCTATCTCCACCCATGGCTCTTCCCCTCCTTTCCTAGGCCAGGCCCATTTCTCTCCAACTGTTCTTACAGTTGTGATCTCCTCCCCCAACCCCATTCATTTTCTCATTGCAGCCAGAGTGACTTCCCAATGTGCAATAACTCTGTCTCCTGTGTGGCCAGCTTGTGTTAACACAACTCTCTACTGCACTACAGTGAATCGGTTTTGTCTGTGCAGCAGGCAGGAAGAACCCAATGGGCAATTACAGTGCCAAGTACACAGTTGGTGCTTAATATATAGTTATTGAACAAAAGGGTGCATAAATTAATATATAAATATGTCAAATATAGCTTCCTGGCTGGGCGCGGTGGCTCACACCTCTAATCCCAGCACTTTGGGAGGCTGAGGCGGGTGGATTGCCTGAGGTCAGGAGTTTGAGACCAACTTGCTAACATGGCAAAACCCCGTCTCTACTAAAAATACAGAAATTAACTGGGCATGGTGGTGGGTACCTGTAATCCCAGATGCTTGAGAGGCTGAGCTAGGAGAATTGCTTGAATCCAGGAGGCGGAGGTTACAGTGAGCCGAAATCGTGCCACTGTACTCCAGCCTGGGTGACAGAGTAAGATTGTTTCAAAAAACAAAACCAAAAAACAAACAAACAAACAAACAAAAACCTTCCTGAGGTGAGCAAGCAAATGCTATGATTTCTAGTCTACTAACCCATAGTGAGTAGGCCAAGAGTTTTGCTGAATGTCATGCAACTTCTAAGAAGAGAAGTTTTAGAACCTGAGATTTAAACCTCTTAGATTGGTGAGTTTCCTTCCATATCTTCTTAGATCACAGCAACATTTACTTCCACTTGTCTACCTTGGCTGTATGTTTCTCCCAACGTAAAAGAAGCACACTGGAAATAATTCTACCCTGTCCTGTGGAGACAGTATCAAAGTTGTCGGGAGACCAAATTCATGTAACATGTGATCAGTCAATGAGTTATCTCTACTGCTCAGGAAGAGCATCAACAGTGAGGTACTCATTCTAATGCATCATTCTTGTGTGTCTGCAATACATTGTACCAAGTTTGTGCTTAAAATCATGTTTTTTAAAGTTGTCATTCTTGTCTCACCTGTAAGACTTTGGCAAATGTCATTTCTTCTGCTTGAAATTCATCCTCCCTATTGTATATTTTGTCTTTTGAATATTTTTACATCTTATCACATCAGTGTCAATGCCTTAACAAACACATCAGCCAAAGGGTGAGTATTTGAGCATCTCTTCAGAGTCAGTGCCATGCCCACTGTTGTGAGGAATGTGAGAGATACTGAGATAGTTTTACCATCAAATACTGGACCACCCAGGAGTGGAAGCTAATTAATTTCTAAGTAATTTCTCAACCAGAGATCTAAAAGAAAAAGAAAAATAATGACCAATTATTGAACATGTTTGTAAAGGTCTTACAAGTGAGATAAGAATGACAACTTTAAAAACAGAAAAGAATGACGACTTTAAAAAACATGGTTTTTAAGCACAGACTTGGTACAGTGCATTGCAGACACACAAGAATGATGCATTGGAATGAGTACATCCTTGCTGACATTCTTCCTAAGCAGTAGAGATAACTCATTGACTAATCACATGTTACATGAATTTGGTCTCCTGACAACACTGATGCTGTTTTCACAGGACAGGGCAGAATGACCTGTTAGAATTTCCACTGGTCCAGAAGGACCAGTGGAATGACCTGGTCCTTCCACTGACCAGGCATGGTGGCTTATGCCTGTAATACCAGGACTCTGGGAGGCCGAGGTAGGCCAACCACTTGAGGCCAGGAGTTCAAGACCAGCCTGGCAAACATGGTGAAACCCCGTCTCTACTAAAAATACAAAAATTAGCCAGGCATGGTGGTGTATGCCTGTAATCCCAGCTACTCGGGAAGCTGAGGCAGGGGAATCACTTGAACCCAGGAGGTGGAGGTTGCAGTGAGCTGAGATTGTGCCAGTGCACTCCAGCTTGGGTGACAGAGTAAGACTCTTCTGCCTCAAAAAAAAAATCTCCTTCCACCACTATAGACTTGATGTGATGAGAGCCCTTCCCAGTGATAAGAGGAGGACTCAGGTCTATAAGAGAAATGGGTTTCACGGGAGGCATAGCAGGACTTGGTGATGAGCTGCAGGTGCAAAGCTGAAGGACAGGGAAGGTCTATGTTGCCTGTCAGGCTGCAATCTCCATGAGGGCAGGAACTGAGTCCTTTCTACTGACCATTGCATTCCCAGTACGTGGCGCAGGCTCACCGCATAAGAGGCACACACAGAGTGCTTAGGTGGCGATTAGAGATGAGAGAGGTCCCAGAGTGCTCTTATGTTCTAAATATATTTAATGGGAAATATGGTGGTGCCAATTACTTGAGAGTAGAATCTGGGACTGGAATGGAAATGGAGCTGACTTTGGAGGAGAAATGACAAGGTGCACATTAGACTTAATCTGGTGATGTGAGGTTATCTGTGGAACCAAGACTTCTAGTCTCCAAACAAGGTAGACAAGAGGCAGATAACAGGTGAAAGAATAGAATAGTCAGAGTAGCACTTGAATGAAAGTCAGGAAACCCAAATTTCATTTCTGCCTTAGCCACCAATTTACTTCCTCTTTCTTTATGTTTGCTCATCTATACAATAATGAAGTTGTATCAAGCAGGTGCCAAGGAGCACTTTAGGGCTAGAATTCCAGTTTGTATAGGATTCTATGCCAGGCAGGCCATGGTATGTGATGCTCAGGATGACCCTTCAGAAGTAGGTGATGGATGGGTTAGACAGGTGAGTGTAACGGCCTGTCAACAAGTTCAAATTCACACATGGTGGGACCATGGACAGCTCCCTCTCCTGGCTCTTTCTTCAAGACGGAGCATCTTGGAAGCCCTGAAGGCCACAGATCATCTAGGCCAGGATATTCCCACAAAGTGTGTTCTAGAGGTGAGGTGTTAATGGATGCTTATACACACTTAACAAAACAAGATTCTATGCTCAAATAAATTGAAAAACACTATGTTAAAAGGTTTCTTTTTACTGGACTTTCAAAATAGCCCTTAATATGCTTATTTTCCCTCTGGGATGCTAATATACTGGATACATTTCCTTTAAAATAAAGAAAGAAAGATATTGTAATCAGGCAATTCTCAGCATGCAGGATAGGGCAGCTGACTCCCTGCAGGCTTGCTGAGAGCCCTTAACGACTCCTGTCAGTGCAGTGAGATGGCTCTTTGTGGATTCACTGAGGATGGCGATCACTAGAGAAAACCACATACTGTCTCCTGGACACCAAGCGCCTCTCAAAGGCTAAAGGAAGCTTGTGTCATTCTGATGTGCACATCTGCCCCTATATCCCAAGAAGAGATCTGAGCACGTGGGCATTCAGCTTCCAAACATACTGGGCTCCCACTGGTGAAATGTTATTAGCTACTTACCTGCTTACTTATATTCACCTCCACTCCCATGTCCTCCTCACTGCCAACATGGCCCTTTGCTCATTTCTCATTCTGTGGGCACTTATATTTTTGTAGCATAAAATAATGAGGACTCTGAGGACTTCCACTTCCCAGAGCCAGGATCCATTTAAAAATTTTGTCAGCAGACAGCAAAATTCCAAAGGTTATTGTCCACTTCCATTCAGCTGAAGGCATGCTCAGAAAGCGTTCTTTCGTTCCTTTAGCACATGGGGCAGGGGCGTTGGTTGGGGCTGGACATTTACTTGCTGTGTGATTGCTAACTGTGTCACTGGTTCCTGATGATTTTTGGCATGGGATAAATGCTGTTAGTCAGAAACAAAAGTTCCTTTATGAGAGCTATTTGTTAAATCCAATCAACAAGCATTGGTCAGGCACTTATTGAAGTGGATCCCTGCTAATTTGTCCCTCTCCTACTGTATGCAATTCCAGTAGCTACTTATCATAATTCCCATAGAACTCTGAGAGGAGAGAAAGCCTATGGATCAAAAATTTTCTCTCTGGAAGTGCAAATTGCATTTTTAGAGGGAGACAAGCAGCTGTGACATCCTGGGTGGGATGCAGAGGGTGGGTGGTAGACTGAGGGGGGAAATGATATATGTGCTCTGAAATGGTGTCTGATGACTTGTGTCCAAATAATGACAGGATTTGTATTAGACATGGCTCCCACTCAGGAACTGTGGTCTCCCTGAGGGGATAGCATTGTCTAGTTCTTCTGTGTCCCCCAGCCCCACCACATAGTAGGAGGTCAATACATATTTAAAGCACCTATAGATAAACCAACAGTTAGTAATTACCACTCCTCACATAATCCATGTCAGGCCCATGTCAGATGATGTGTGTATTAAGCATGCCTCCTCTTTGATTTTCATAGTGACCCTAAGCAATGAAAATTGGCATCATCTTCTCTGTTATACAAGTTAGGAAAGAAGGGCCAAGAGACCTGACATCACCTGCTGGGGGCACAGCAGCTGTAGATGGCTGAGCCTGAGCGGAGCCCAGGTCTCTGAGCACAAGATGCAAGCTCTGGACCACAGGCTTTATGGAGGGGAGGGGAGCAGGAAAGGTTGGAGCATAGGGTTCGGGGCAGGGGAAAAGTCTCACCCTTAACCTAGGTTAGAGATCACCAGCAGGAACACAATGCCTAGGGAGAGTTTCCATCATGAGGCATACGTCTGAATCCCTGTCCTCATCCTGACTCCCTGCCCCTTTGGAGACTGTCTGCTCATCGTGGGTCCCTCGGGCATGCTGCACACTTTTCACCATGTGATATTTATATTTAGGTCCCGAGGCTGTGACACACAGTGTGGTGTTACACTCTGCCTTGATTTGTCATAGGAGACAGTGTCCGTTACGGAGCTCAGGGGCAAGATCTTCCCAGAAGGAAAGCTGTCAACAGCATGCCTGTTGGAAATACTGATGGATGTGTTCATTTAACTCTGATGTAGCATTTTTAAAAGTCAACTATTTTCAGCAGTGAATATTAAAACAAAATTTAACAAAGCTAAGATTGCTACGTTCAGCTTTAGTACTTGTCAGCTGGTGAATATCTCTTTATTTACACAAATACAAATCCACTGAAAATACAATAATCACAATAAAAAATATCATTTTTATTTTCACTGAGTTTACATGAGGGCATGAGGACGTTCAAACTTGGCCAAAAGATGCACATATTTTTTCCGTGAGTCCTCCCTACCTTTGAGAAATATCCCCCAAACGTCTTTCAGTTATTATTTTCATTAAAACTTTCAGTTTAACTTTTGGTTTTATCAAACAAAGTAATCTTAAATTTAAAAAACAGTTTTACTTTAGTTCTGTTAAAACTTTAGTTAATTAGAACTTCTACTTAAGGAGGTCCTTTCCACAGGGGAAAAGGTAGTTAAAAATAACTAAAGCCCAAAAGATGTAACAATAAAAGAGAAGAAAAATCCACATTATATCTTAGACTTACTTATAAGAGCGTGCCTTCAGCTGAATGGAAGTGGACAGTAACCTTTGCTCAAAAAAAACTCAACACTTCACATTAGTATTCCGTGGCCAACTCCTTCTAAAAGAGTGGAAAAATCCACATTATATCTTAGACCTCTGTTGGCCACGGAATACCAATGTGAAGTGTTGAGTTTTTCTTTTTCGTAAGTTTTTAAAAAATTTTAATTCATAAATAATGATTGTACATATTTATGGGGGTACAACGTTATGTTTCAATACGTGTGTACATTTTGTAATGATCAATCGGGGTAATTAACATATTTGTCTCCTCGAACATTTATCATTTCTTTGGGGCGAGAATGTTCAAAATCTTCTTTTCTAGTTTTTTGAATTGTACATTGTGTTATTATTAAGGATAGTCCCTTTACTGTGCAATAGAACACTAGAATTCCATTCCTCCCATCCAACTGTAACCTTGTATCTGTTGACTAACATCTTCCCTCTCTCCCTCCACCCCCATCCGCATCCTCTGGTAAGCACCATTCTACTCTCTTTCTACAAGATCAACTTTTTTAGGTTCCATGTTTAAGTGAGATCATGCAGTATTTTTCTCTCTGTGCCTAGTTTATGTCACTTAACATAATGTCCTCTAGGTTCATTCATGTTGCAGCAAGTTACAGGATTTTATTTTTTCTGTGGCTGAATAGTAGTCTATTGTGTTTATATAACACATTTTAAAAGCCACTCATCCTTTGTTTCCTAAGTATCCATCAACAGGTGAATAGATTAAAAATGGATGAATCTTGGCTATTATTAACAGTGCTGCAATGAATATGGGCGTGCAGACATTTCTTATGCAGAATGATTTCAATTCTTTAGAATATATACCTAGTAGAGGAATTGCTGGATCACATGGTAATTCTATTGTTAGCATTTTAAGAACTCCCCATACTATTTTTCAAAATCATCTATGAATTTATAGTATGACCAACAGTTTATAAGTGTTTCCTTTTCTTCACATTCTCAATACCTGTCATCTTTCATCTTTTTTATGATAGCCAATCTAACAGATGTTATATAAAATCTTATTGTGGTTTTAATTTGCAATTCTCTGATGATAAATGATGTCAAGCAGTTATATATATATATATATATATATCTGTTGTCCATTCTTTTGAGAAATGTCTTCTCAAGTCCTTGGCCCATTAAAAAAAATTAGATTTCAGTTTCATAGTTTAGGGTCTTATATTTAACTATTTAAGTCATTTTGAGTTGAATTTTTAATAGAGTAAAAGGGTCTGATTTCATTCTTCTGAATGTGGTTATCCAATTTTTCCAGTATCGTTTATTGAAAACTTTGCTTTCTCTTTGTGTGTTCTTGGCAGCTTTGTCAAAAATCAGTTGGCTGTAGATGTGTGGATTTATTTCTGAGTCTTCTCTATTCAAGCCCATTTGTCTATGTATCTGTTTTAATGCCAGTACCATGCTGTTTGGGTTACTATAACTTTGTAGTATATTTTGGAGTCAGGTAGTTTGATCCCTACAGTTTTGTTATTTCAAAATTTATTTGACTATTCAGGACCTTTTGAGTTTCCATGCAAAATTTTGGATTATTTTTTCTATTTCTATGAAAAAAGTTATCAGTATTTTAATTGGAATTGCATTGAATCTGTAGGTTTGCAGGGGAAACCATGGATATTTTAACAATATTGACTTATCTAATCTGTAAATTTGACACATCTTTCCATTTTTTTGTCTCCCTCACTTTCTTTCTTTGATGTTTAATAGTTTTCAGTTTAAAGATCTTTTACCTTGTTGGATAAATTTATTCCTAAGTATTTTTTGATAGGTATTATAAATAAATTGCTTTCTTGATTTCTTTTTTAGTTAGTACACTATTAGTGTATAGAAATGCTACTGAATTTGTATGTTCATTTTGTATCCTGTAACTTTAATAAATTTGTTCATTAGTGCTAGTAGGTTTTCAGTGGAGTCTTTATAGAGTTTTCCATATATAAGATTATGTCATCTGCAAACATGGAAAAAATAACTTCATCCTTTCCAATCTCTTATGCCTTTCCATCTCTCATGCCTAAGAGAAAGAAACAAAAGGCATTTCTCTTGCTCTGACCAAGACTTTTAGTACTACTATGTTAAATAGAAGTGATCAAAGTGAACATTCTTGTTTTGTTCTAGGTCTTAGAGGAAAAGCTTCTAACTTGTCTCCATTTGGTATATTAACTGTGGGTTTGTCATTAATGATGTTTTTTTGTATTGAGATACATTCTTTCTATATCTAATTTGATTAGAGTTTTTATCATGAAGAATGTTGAGTTTTGCCACATGCTGTTTCTGCATCTATTGAAATAAACATATGGTTTTTGTGCTTAATTCTGTTAATGTGGTGTATCATGTTTATTGATTTGCATATATGGAACTATCTTTGCATCCCTTGGATGAATCCTCTTGTTCATGGGAAATAATCTTTTTAATGTGCTTTGGAATTTGGTTTGCTTGTAGAGTCCTGTATTGCATAACAGTGTTCCAGTCCATGACAGACTATATATATGACAGTGGTCCTATAAGACTATATTTTTACTGTACCTTTTTATGATTAGATACACAAATATGTAACATTGTGTTACAGTTACCCATGGTGTTTATTACAGTAACATTCTTTGCATATTTGTCACTTAGGCGCAATAGACTATATTGTGTAGCCTAGGTATGTAGTGAGTTATACCATCTAGGTGTGTTTAAGTATATGATGTTTGCATGACAATGAAATCATTGAACTACATATTTCTCAGAACATGTCCTTGTTGTAAAGGGATGCATGACTGTATTTTGTTGAAAATGTTTGCATCCATGTTCATCAGGAATATTGGCCAATAGTTTTCTTGTATTATTATGTCCTTGTTAGATTTTAGTATCAGGGTAATGCTGGCCTCATAGAATGAGTTTGAAGAAAGTGTTCATTCATCTTTAATATTTTGAGATAGTGTGAGAAGAATTGTATTAGTTTTATTTGAAATGTTTTGTAGGCTTAAGTAGTGAACTCTGGCTTCTATAAGGTTCTGGCCTTTTCTTTGATGGAAGACTTTTTTTTTTTTTAATCACTGATTCAGTTTCATTATGCATTGTTAGTCTATTCAGACTTTCTATTTCTTCATGATTCAATCTTGGTAGGTGGTACAGGTACAAAAATTTACCCACTTCTAGGTTATCCAATTTATTGGTATGTAATTGTTCATAACAGTTTCTTATTTTCCTTTGAATTTCTGTGGTATTAGTTGCAATGCTTCCTTTTTATCTCTGATTTTATTTACTTGAGGCTTCTCTCTTTTTTCTTATTTTGACTAAGGTTTGCCAATTTTGTGTTTTCAAATAACAAACTCTTAATTTCATTGATCTTTTGCATAATTTTTCATCTGTTTTATTTATATCTGTTCGTATATTCATTTTCCCCTTTTTCTCTTAATTTTTGTTTTAGTTTTTTTTTTTTCCAGTTTTTTGAAGTACAATGTTAGGTTGTTTATTTGAAATCTCTTTTCTTTATTGATATAGGCATTTATTGCTATAAGCTTCCCTCCTACACCTGCTTTTACTATATCTCATAGGTTTTGGTATATTGTGTTTCCATTTTCATTTGTTTGAAGATATTTTTAAATTTCCTTTTTAAGTTTTCATTGTCCCATTGGTTGTTCAAGAGCATGTTGTTTAATTTCCCTGTACTTGTAAAATATTGGAAGTTCTCCCCTGTTATTAATTTCTAGTTTTATACTATTGTGGACAGACAAAAATATATAATTTCAATCTTCTTAAATGTTTTAAGACTTGTTTTATAGCCTAATATATAATCTATCCTGAATAATGTTCCATGTGCAATTGGGAAGAATGTCTATTCTGCAGCTGCTGGATGGAATGTTCTACAAATGTCTGTTAAGTCCATTTGGTCTAGAGTGCAGTTTAAATTCAATGTTTCTTTGTTAATTTTCTATCTGGATGATCAATCCATTGCTGCAAGTGGGGTGTTGAAGTCTACTGCTATTGTTGTATTTCAAAAAGCCTATCCCTTCAAATCTGTTAGTATTTGTATACAGACCATCCCTGATATACAATGATATGACTTAACAATTTTTTGACATTATGATGATATGAAAGTAATTCACATTCAGTACACTCCTTGACTAATGATGGAAAATATTGTAAGTTTAAAACACACTTTCAATTTACAGTATTTCAGTGTATTATGGGTTTGTTGTAACTCCATTGTAAGTTGAGAGGCATTTGTATTTAGGTCCTCTGATGTTGGATACACATATACTTATAATTGTTACATTCTCTTGCTGAATTGACTCATTTTATTATTAT
The DNA here is from genome assembly GCF_009761245.1 of Sapajus apella. Classification (NCBI taxonomy): domain Eukaryota; kingdom Metazoa; phylum Chordata; class Mammalia; order Primates; family Cebidae; genus Sapajus; species Sapajus apella. The sequence continues at coordinate 23,951,698 of NW_022436953.1, forward strand.
ATGATGATCTTCTTTGTCTCTTTTTGCAGTTTTTAATTTGATTCTATTTTATCTGATCTAATATAGTTAGTTTTGCTCTTTTTTGGTTTTCATTTGCATGGAAAATCTTTTTCCGTTTCTTCACTTTCAGTCTGTGTGTTCTGACAGGTGAAGTAAGTCTCTTGTAGGCAGCATATATTTGGATCTTGCTTGTTTATTGATTAGCCACTTTATGTCTTTTAATTGGAGAATTTAATTAATTTATATTCAAAGTAATTATTGATAGGTAAGGACTTATTAGTATCATTTTGTTAATTGTTTTCCAGTTGTCTTGTAGATCTTTTCTTCCTTTCTTCTCTCTTACTATCTTCCTTTGTGGTTAAGTAATTTTCTCTAGTATTATGTTTTGATTTCTTACCTTTTACTTTTAATGTATCTATTATAGGCTTTTGTTTTCTGGTTATAATGAGGCTTACATAAACACTCTTATAACAGGTTATTGTAAGCTGATAATAAATTAACTTTGAGTGCCATAAAAATGTCCACATTTAACCCCCACCACATTTTGATCTTTTACTGCCACAATTTACATCTTTCTATACTGTATACCCCTTAATAAATCATTTTAGTTTTAAAAATAGTTTAATTTTTTAGCCTTTATAATAAAGGTATAAGTAATTTAAACATCACTGTTACAGTATAAGTATTCTAAATCTGACCATGTGATTGCAAGTACTAGTGTGTTTTATACTTTCAAATGTTTTTTTATTAGTCATTTGTATGCTTTTCTTTCAGCTTGAAGAACTCCTTTTAACATTAACATTTCTTATAAGACACATCTGGTAGTGATGAACTCACTCAGCTTTTGCATGTTTGGGAAAAATCTTTTGCCTTCATTTCTGAAGAACAGCTTTGATGGATAAAGTATTCTTGGTTGAAGTTTTGCTTTTTTATTTTTTCTTCAGCACTTTGAAAATATTATTCCATTTTCTCCTGGCCTGTAAGGTTTCTGCTGAGAAATTTGCTGATAGTCACATTGACACTCTTTTGTATGTGATATGTTTCTTCTCTGTTGCTGCTTTCAGAATTTTTCAGATTTTCTTTTTACTGTGGTTTTTCTTTTCTTTTTTTTTTTTTTGAGAGTGGGTCTAGCTCTGTCACCCTAGCTGGCATGCAGAGGTGTGATCATGGCTCACTGTAGCCTCAACCTCCTGGGCTTGAGCTACTACATCCAGCCCTCTTTTTGATTTATTTATTATTATTTTTTTATTGTATGTCTTGGTACATTTGTCTTTTGGTTGAATTTGGAGACTTCTGCTTCTCATACCTAGGCATTGGCATCTACCCTAGATTATGGAAATTTCCATTCATTATTTCTTTAAATATGCCTCCTGGCAATTTTCCTCTTTCTTCTCCTGAAACTCCTATTACACACAGGTTTGGTCTCTTGCTGGTGTCTCATAATTTCCAAAGGCTACTCCTATTATACACAGGTTTGGTCTCTTGATGGTGTCCCATAATTTCCATAGGCTTTACTCATTCTTTTGTCTGTTTGCTCCTCTGACTGGATAATTTTAAGTGTTTTGTTTCCCTGCTCATGAATTCTTTCTTCTGCTAGATTGAGTCTATTATAGAAGTTTTCTATTAAATTTTTTAGTTCAGTCTTTTTTTTCCTTATCTCTAGGATTTCTATCTGGTTCTTTTTTATGGTTTCTATATCTTCGTGAATCTTCTCACTCTTTTGCATATTATTTTCTAAATTTCACTAATTTTTCTGTATATTATTGTAGTTTGCTGAACTTCTTTATGTATATTATTCTGAATTATTTGTCAGTCATTTCATAGATCTTTATTTTGGGAAGCATCCATTATTGCAGCTAAGTTTCTTTTGGAGGTGGCATGATTCTCTGATTCTTTGTAATCCTGTGCCCTTGTGTTATTGTCTGTGTATTTGAAGAAACAGGCCCCTCTTCTGACATTTGCAGATGTCTTCTTGTGGTGATAGAGTTTCCCTACTTAGCCTAGCCCATGATTCTTGGAAGTGCCTGCTGCTGATGACCGCAGACAGGCAGAACTTGTTGTGGGTTCTCTAGATGGTTGGTCCACTGCCTTTGCTCTGATGTCCAATGGGACTACTGGCTGAGCTCCACTGACCAGTGAGACCACCAGCTGGCTCTACTATTAGGCAGAGCTGCTGGCTAGGTACTATGATGGTCTCTGGTCAGGCCTGTCACAAGATGTATTTCCTGGCTGGACAATTCCAGTATTTGGAATCTTCAGCTGAACAGGGCTGCAGGTTGGGCTTCAAGTTTAGAAAAGTTCACTTCTCTGGACAAGCAGAACTTGGGGTTATATTTCTTAGAGATATGAAGTTGAGGATTGTGTCCTTGTCTAGCTGGAGCTGTGGGGTGGGCTTTTGACTGAGTTGAGCAGCTGCTTGACCTCCTAGATCAAGCAGGACTGGCCTCTAGATTTCTTTAAAATCCAAGGAAGTAGGAATTTCCCTATCTACATCAGGTTGTTGGGTCAGGTTTTTGGCTGTGTTGAGCCACTACTTATCTTCCCAGGTCAAGCCATTCTAGGCCCTTTGCTCCTCTGAAATTCATGAAGGTAGGAATCTCCCTCCCTGGATGGTTCATTGGGATAGATTATGAGGCTGAGTGGGAAAACTAGCAGAGTGGGGGCTCAAGAAGGATTGCGCTTCCCACCATGCTTCTGAAGGCAAGCAGCTCCGCTCTGTGTGGTACACTATGAGGTTGGCTGATACCTTTTATCAAGGACTACATCTAGCAGAAACACAGAGGCACCACCAAGATCCATGTGCTAGTCACTATCTTTGTTTCTATTTGACCCCTGAGCAGTCAAGTCATGCCATTTCCCCTAGTGGTTCCCATGAGGTGAGAGGAGAATGGGCTTCCTGGGAAGTGCCTCAGAATGCTAGCAAAGCTAGATGACTGTCTCTGGTTCTCCTTTCCCCTTGCAGAATTTGCGACCCCAGGGAAATTCTCTCCATCTGGCACTGTGTTGACTTTAGGGAGGGGGCAGGAGAGGCATGGTTACAGCGAACTCATTCTTCTTACACTTCTAATTTGAATTTGCTGAATTCTGCCTATGATGTGGATGTCTCGGGCTTTTCTCCAAATTGAGGTTGAGGTTTTCAAAAGGAAGAGGATATTAAAAAATGTACTCTGAGAGGATGAATGATCTGATGCTAACTCCTTCCTCTGGTTAGTTTACTATTGCAGTTGTCAATCTAGATGCTTTGGTCAGAAGGATCTTTATGTAATTTAAACACGTCCTCTGTTCTCAGAACTGAGATGACCAGTTTTATATCTTCTATTTCACAAGCAAAGTGGAAGAGGTTTGTTGAGGTTTTCAAAAGGGTATTCTCATCTGTGGATAGCTGCTAGTTGAACTTTCTGTGGAAGAGAGGAATGGAGCCTGATATTTCCTATTCTGCCATCATTCCCAAAGTGCTGATTTATTTTTCTTTTTCTTTTGAGACATAGTCTTTCTCTGTCACCCAGAGCTGGAGTGCAATGGTGTGATCTTGGCTCACTGCAACCTTCGCCTCTCAGTTCAAGTGATTCTCCTGCTTCAGCCTCCCAAGTAGCTGGGATTACAGATGCCTGCCACCATGCCTGGCTAATTTTTGTATAAATACATACATATGTAATTAGTAGAAAGAGGGTTTCACCATGTTGGCTAGGCTGGTCTCAAACTCTTGACCTCAAGTGACCCACCTGCCTCAGACTCCCAAAGTGATGGGATTACAAGCATGAGCCACTGTGCCCAATGCCAAAGTGCTGAATGTTTTTACCAACATCACCTTCTGAGGGTAAGGTTCTCTGGTCATTTCTGTGAGGTAATTTTTGGCTATAGCGAGATAAAGAAGAAATTTTGATACAAATATATCTTTGCATTTTAATTTCAGAGCTTATGTCTTATTCAATTTCTACTTCAACAGGTATTTTATTCAAGCAGATGCTGCCAAAATGTGTACATTAATTTATCTTTCTGGATGGAGGTGTTTCTAACGGAGCAATTATGTATTTGCCTAGACTAAACATTCATTTCCTTTCCATCAGGAGCCTCTTCCACTTTGCTTGTAAAATAGAAGATGTAAAATTGGTTATCACATTTTTGAGAACAGAGGATGTGTTTAAATTACATAAAGATCCTTCTGACCACAGCATCTAGACTGACAACTGCAATAGTAAACAAACCGGAGGAGGTAGCGTCAGATGATTCATCATCTCAGAGTAATATTTTATTCTGTTTCCTCTTCCTATTATACACTTTCTCATGAAAATGAGTCTACTGAATATTAATGTTAAATGTGCCCTCCTTCAAATTATATGGCATTTTCATGACAAAAAAAAATATATCAAAATGAAACAGAAGTCAAACATATACTCTTGTTTCTTGAAATAATGACAGAAAATATTATAGGTTGATTCAGATTTTGAGACCTTTTGAATTACAAACAGAATCATGAATAGAAAATTTTTACATAAATAGTAAAATAAAATTAGTTGGGGGAACAATGTAAAATCTCCATTTAATAGTTGTCATACAATTGGTGAATTGTTCTGTAAGAGTAACAAAATTAAACTCAGGAAAGTAGTTAGCAGTCAATATTTCTCTAACCCCTGCAAGTTGTGATGATAATAATAAAATAAAATTTGACTTTTTGTGATTACTGCTTAAAGATATTGGATACAAATTGAATATCATCTGTCATTCTCAAGTGATGACACTTCTCAAATATTTAAGCCTTGAGGGCATTTAGATGATATTTTAGTCAGGAATTTAACTACATACTCATATGTAAACTAAAATTGTGAAAAAGGCAAACTCATACATCCTCTACCCACTTTCTAAGTTTAGGGGAGCCTAAGACATAATTGGGTGACATTTTAAATTCGGTGAGGTTCTGGAATTTTTTAATTGGAAGCAATTGAGCTTTTTATTACCTGTTGGTGATCAGAAAAGCTGTAGGTCCTTCTGAAGCTATGATGCCATCCACAAAGTAGGAAGAAATGAATCCAACCACAGTACTCAGGGGTAGTAAATAGGCTAAAGATTAAGTTGTTTTTGGCTTGCTTTTAACCAAGCCCAGCTAATTAAATTAATCTGCTACACAGGCAAATTATTTAACACAGAGTCAGGCATATATTTAATGATCAATAAGGTTTAGATATTGTTATGAACACAATATAGTATATATCTCAGTAGCTCTCTAGGTGTTTTTTGTTCGATTGATTGTTGAGTCCGACTGGTAGACTTGACCAAGCAATGGATGAAAGACATACACTGACACAGGTTTGCCAGTCAGCGCAGCCAGGGGACCTCTGCCAGAGTCAGCAGCAGCCACTGTAAGCCAGTGATGCTTGCATTTATTTAGTACAGATTAAATGACAAAGGTCTCAAGTAAACTACTATTTAGATAAACTCCTCTACATTCCCTTGTAACCTGCCCTTATCCCTAGCCCCAAGATAAGAGGATTAGGCTGCCTTCAGCCATAGTCTCCTCCCAAGGCTTTTGCAAAACCTTCCAGCCTTTCAAGAAGGTTTGTATCTATCTATACTTTTTCTCCACCTTTCTGACTGACCTCCTATAATTGATTGCTTTGGTTTTTGTTTTATTTTGTTTTCTGTAACCAGTGGGTTTTGGGGAAGGAGGCACAGTCCATACTCTTTATTAGTCAGGACAATGCTCAGGTATGTTGCTGTGACAAATGATATCAATGGCTTAAGCCAATTTCATTTCTCACTCATACCTGCCAAGTGTGGGCTGATAGAAAGTGGAAAGGCGCCCCTGAGTTTCTCAGAGACTCAGGTTGACAGAGGCTCCACCACCTTGTGACATTGCCAGCTCTCAATGGCTTCTAGTGCCTCTGAGGAAGGACAGATAAGGCGCTGGAGTCTTAGGTGCCTCAAGCCAGATAAGACACCTGTGATTTCTCATCACAGTCCATTGGCTGGAAGCAGTCACTTGGCTTGGCATATCCTTTTCATGTGCCCAGGCAGGAGAGAAGAATCAGGTGGAGGTGAGCCCTAGAAAATTCAAACGCCGCATAATCTCCTAATGAAAAGATTCCCCCAATTTTTCAAGTGTTTTATCTTATGAGATGGAAATCCCTTTAATAGCAATACTTGTTTTGTTTCTTCCAAGAGGATTATTTAACTTACATGAATGTTTAGGAAAGGAAGTGGTCACCTTCTACTAATTCACATGGCTTAACTCTGTGGATCTGGCATAGGGCTCAGGCATTTAAATGTCTCATCAGGAAGGTGTTTGCTGGATACTCCATTTAAACGGTGTCTTCTCCAAAAGCCCCTCACTGTTGATCTCTTTCTTAGCAAGCAAATTGCTTCTTTTATAGTAACATCACAATGCGTGACTATTTTACTTCTGTCTTGTATACTTTTTATCAAGTGCTACATCTGGCAGAAACACAGAGGTACCACCAAGTGTTTTACTTCGTCATTAGAATTTTACTTCATCATTAGAGTTTTAAGTTTTGACCGTTTTCCTCATAACACTGAAGGTTCCAAGAGGTTAGCAGTGATGCCTGCCTTGTTTACTCTTTTGTTCTTAGCTCCTTAGACTATGCCTATCACATAGAAGGAATCAATATGTTAACTTGCTCAATGGATGAATAAATAAGTGACTTTTTAAAAACAAGCTTTCCAGGTAATTCTGATGCAATTTGTCCATTGATCATACTTTGATAAATGCTAAAGTATGTTTGCTTATCCCTTTTTGAAATCAATAGTCCTCAACTTAATTCAATTTTATTTTATTTTATTCAATCCACATTTACAGCAGCACCTGAGGGCAGAGGCTGCTGTTCTGTCCACTTCCTAAAAAGAGAGGATCTAGCCTCTCTCCCCACCCCAACACTCACTCATGCAATAGACAGGGCTCAAGCACATACACTCCAACTCCTGCACCACCATGGCAGGTGTGAACACTTGTGATTTGTCATCATCTCTTTTTCTAACAGTGCCACAGAGTTTTGGGGAAGGAAGGCTGCTCTCTCCATACCTGTACGATCTACTTTGGTGGGACCACGAAGGTACCATTTATCTAAGCTCAGTGCAGCCTCTTCATCCAAATGCGGCCACTTGGACTCCCTTCCCTAGGCCTCTACATCTTGAACTGAGAAATGCAAGGACAGAATGAACCAGCTGAGACCCTCCATTCCAGCACTGGTGCCCAGTTGAGATGGCAGAGGAGCTCCTCCTGCCTTGCCACCAAGACTTTCTGCCTCACATCTTGTCCCTGTGCTTCTCACTAAACCCGGCCTTCCAGGTTTCATCCCTTCTGCCTCTCTCTTTCTCTCTGGCAGGGGTTTCTAGCTGGCCACTCAGCATCCTTCTGCCTCTGCCACACCCTGATTTAATTGGGAATTACAATATGCTCCCCCAAAGTGACATTTTCCTACTTTGCCTGCCACATGCCACAGTTCTAATGGATGGGACATAAACCAGAGTTACTGAGTATATTTTATAGTCAAGTTTCTTGAAAGGGGAGACCTGCTTCTCTTGAGTATTTGCTATTCAGCCTAATTAAGGAAGGATCCCTGTCCAAGGACAGATGCTATTTCTCCCTTCCAGCCATAGCTGCGTAGACATGTTCCATCATGAGGAATGGATTTGAAAATATGAATTTATGCAATGGAGAATCTGATTCATCATGTTACAAAGTTGTTTCATTTTACCCAAAATACTATTCATTTGGTTTCTTTAAATATCATGTATCCCTCCCTAGCTCAGTTACATTTAAAATAAAATTCCAAATACTTTTAGTTTAGTGCTATATAGTGATTAAGAACTCAGCTGTGGACACAGACAGAGCTGGATTTGAATTTTATATCTGCTATTTTCCCCAGGCAAATAACACAACCATGCTGAGCTTCAGGCTCCTTATTGAGAAAATGGGAACAAAAATGCCATCACTTTAGGAGCCCCTGGTAAGGATGAAATGAGACAATGCTCATAAAATGGGAAATAATGCTAGCTATCATTATAATTAGTCTTATTGATCACAAAATGCAAACTACACATTGATTCAGCCTGATGCATGAACTGAGAGATTCCATCAATGTGCACCAGCAAGGACAGTATTAATGGTGATATTCCAGTTTCGATATGTATTTTCAGAATCAGACTTGAAAAATAAAAACATTTTACCACTATTGCTTTCAAACCTTTAATTCTGACTCCTCTAAAATTCTGCAAACATCTTTGTCAATAGAACTTCCTATTAACGGTATTATAGTACTGTGGAGAGATAGGTTTATTATCATTTTTTACACTGAAATACAAATACAGTAAAATGCACCAACTTGAAGTCCATCAGTTTAATGAGTTTTGACAATTGTATAAATCTGTGTAACCACAATCCAAAGAAAAATATAGGACATTTCTGTCATCCTAGAGAATTCTATCATGCCTCTCTCTAGTTAATTTTCTCCTGAAGGTAATAAATTTCTGATTTGTACCTTTATTGATTAGTTTTGACTGTTCTAGAACTTCATATAAATAGAGTCATATAGTATGCACTCTTTTATTATCTGAACTCTTTCCTGCAACATGTTTGAGATTTACCCATGTTGTGGTTGTGTGGTCAGCAGTTCATTTGTGTCATTGTTGTTGTTGCTGAATTGTGTCCAGCTGTAAGGGACGTGAAACAATTTGTTTATTGATTCTCCTATTAATGGACATTTGAATCATTCCCTGATTTTGATTATTATGAATGTATTTGTACAAGTCTCATTGTGTTCAAAAGTATTCACTTCTCTTGAGTAAATACCCAAGAGGAAAGTTTTGAGTAATAACATAGATGTATATTTAGCCTTATTAAGAAATATCCAAATAGTTATACAAAGCATATATATTTATATGTCTACCAGAAATAGGTGTTCCAGTTGCTTCCTTGGTCTTGACAGTCTTAACTTTTTTTTCCCAAGACATTCCAGTGGGCCAAACTATTCTTATCCTTTGTTTTTTTTTTTGCTTCCTTTTGGATTAATCAAATATTTTTATTATTTCATTTTATCTCTTACATTGACTTATTAGCTATAACTCTTTGAATGGTTTTTCAATGTGCATCTCTAACTTAGTACGGTCTATCTTCAAATGATAATATGTGAATTCATGAACAATGTAAGACCCTTATAAGGATATCATTTCCCCTATTTCCTCTTGTATTATGTGTTTTCCTTGTTATACTTTATTTTCACATGCTATCACTGCCACAATACACTGTTATTATTTTGCCTTAAGCAGTTAACAGTTTATAAAAAAAAAAAAAAAATATATATATATATGTCTGGGTATATATCTTAAAATTTTTCAAAAGTTTTAAAAAATAAATACCAGATATTTATCCTCTCTGAAGCTCTCTTCATTTCTATATGCTGACAACAGCTTCTGTGAGTATTATTTCCTATCAAGGTGAATACATTATTTTAGCATTTCTTGTAGTTGAGGTTTGTTGGAGACCTCTCAGTCTTTATTTGTTTGAAAATGTCTTTATTCCATCATCATTTTTGACAAACAGTTTTGCTGGATAAGAATTCTTACCCTTATATATGGACAATTTTGCTTTGTTGTTTTGTTTTCCTTTGCTTCTTAAAACCAGAACTTTAAAGACCTTATCTTGTGCTCTGACCTCTACTGTTTCTGATGGAAAAGTAAAAACAACACAACTTCCATTTGTATTGTCATTCCCCTGTGTATAATCCTCCTTCTTTTTTTCCAGCTGCTTTTAACTTTCTTTTCATCTTATTTTTTAGAAGTTCAATCATAATGTGCCTACGTGTAGTTTGCTTTGTATTATTTATCCTTCTTGAGTTGGTAAGCTTTTTAAATTAATTAGTTCACACCTTCCATCAGTTTCGGACAATTATCAGTTGTCTGTCTATTTATCTATCATCTATCTATCTATCTATCTATCTATCATCTATCTATCTATCTATCTATCTGTCTGTCTGTCTGTCTGTCTGTCTATCTATCTATCTATCTACAAATTTTTCTGGCCTATTCTCTCTCTCTCTTCATCTGATCCTACCTTGAGATCTCTGTTGGACCATTTAATATTATTTCACAGACTCTGGAAGCTTCCTTTCTGTGCTTTATTTTTCCTTTCCTTTTCTCTTTGTGTTTCATTTTAGATCATTTCTGTTAAACTATCTTCAGTTTCACTAATCCTCTGATGTGCTCACTACTGTCAAACCTATTGACTGAATTTATCATCTCTGATAAGAGTATATTCTTTTATTTCTAGTATTTCCATTTTAAAAATAATTTTCATCTTTCTGTTCAAATTTAGGGGAAAAGGTAAACATCTGAGTGAACTGACGGAGATTTACATATTTGTCATTGTTATTTTATTTAATTAATTAATGTATTCTGAGATAGAGTCACTCTGTCGCCCAGTCTGGAGTGCAGTGGCGCAATCTCTGCCAATTGCAACCTCCGCCTCCCAGGCTCAAGTGACTCTCATGCCTCAGTCCACCGAGTAGCTGGGACCACAGGCGTACACCACCATGCCTGGTTAATTTTTGTATTTTTAGTAGAGATGAGGTTTCACCATGTTAGTCACACTGGTCTCGAACTGCTGACCTGAAGTGATCTACCCGCCTCAGCCTCCCAAAGTTCTGGGATTACAGGCATAAGCCACTGTGCCTGGCCAGTTATTTTAAAGCCTTTTCCTGAGAATACCAACATCTGGGTCATCTCTGTTTACTCTGCTTCCCTGCTGACCATATGTCATATTTTCTTTGCATGTGTGTGTTTGTATTTCTTATAACTTTTTATTGTATGCTGAACATTTTCTGTAGAAGAACAATAGAGAATGAAGTAAAGAACGTTCACCCATAGAGAAGAGCTTGTATCTCCCCTGTCGCGCCCCTCGTTGAATACTAAGACTTAATTCACAGTTGAGCTGGGTCCGGGATAGGTGGCAACTTCAGTTTGCTTCCATTCATAACTGGTTTCAAATATTTGAAGGGCACAATCAGGACTTTCTCTTCCACCAGGATGGAGGTTCTAATGCTGCTGAGATTCTAGGGATTTCCTTTACAATTTCCCATGAAACTGCCAGATGTTGGAGCTTTCAGAGATTCCTTTGCGATTTTGAGGTAGCTGAGTATTTAAAGTCTTTGCTTTTCAGCCTACCTCTGGCTTTCTGAACCTCAGATTTCTCTCTGCCCTTCTGCCGAGCTTCCACTATTGCAGGACTATTGTACTTACTAATGTACAGGGTGGATGGGTAGATTCTTACTCTGTTGGGACTCAAAAATTTTGTTCTGCCTGCTTTATTATGATGTTCTTAATAAGTGATAAATAAGAGAAAGTGACACAAGAAGCCAGCAGCCTCTAGAATAAGGAAGACAAGAGTGAATCTGAAAAACGAGTCCTTGAATTCCTTTTCACTCATCTCCAGCACGCTGTTGCTCCAGACCCTGTTGGGATCATAGTTTCAACTTCTCTCTCTTTTTATGTTGCTTCCTCTCTGCTTAGAAATATGTTACTCTCTTTTTCCAAATAAATTCTTTTTTTGAGGTTATTATTAAATATATTATTAAATAATATTAAAAAATAATATTATTTTTGAGATGGCGTCTCAATCTATTGCCCAGGCTGGAGTGCAATGATGTAATCTTGGCTCACTGCAGCCTCTGCCTCCCAGGTTCAAGCAATCTCCTGCCTCAGCCTCCCCAGTAACTGGGATTACAGGCATGCCCCACCACACCTGGCTAATTTTTGTATTTTTGGCAGAGACGGAGTTTTGCCACATTGACCAGGCTGGTCATGAACTCCTAACCTCAGGTGATCCACCCACCTTAGCCTCCCAAAGTGCTGGGATTTACAGGTGTAAGCTACCATGCCTGGCCCCAAATCTCTTGAACCATATCTGCTGTAGTTACTGTCCAATCTGTCTTTTCCACCTTCCCAAAGAGGAGTCTTTACTTCTTCAGCCTCCACCTGCTCCTCAGTACACAGCAGTCTGACTTCTGCCCCTGCCAAATCAGGTCACCATAATAGGTGGCTCTTGAGACTTCCCTACGAGATGAGGGCTTGTCCCTGCCTGAGACTTCTGAAGACAAACTTCCAGTAGTAGTCACTCTTTTGCCCTGCCAAGCCCAAGTGCAGGAGACAGACAGGAATAATGGCAAGGGTATCTTGGGCCACACGTTTCCTCATAAAGGGGCCAGATATCCTGGAATAGGGGGAAGCCCTACTGTTCCAGCAGCTGAGGTGCTTGTGAGGAAGGCTGAGCCTGTTGATAACTTGGAGGGGGGACCTCTGGTCTGTGCTTTGCCTACACCTAGGTGGCCTTTCCTCTCTGTCTCTCCCTGAAAAGAACATGGGCCTATTCTGGGAGGTTGGCATGGTAACTGTAGGATCAGCTGGAGGGAGGACAAGACCCACCCTCCTGCGTGGGGCTCATGTCCACCTCTCTATAGCCGCTGGTGCCTGTACTTTCCATTTGCTGTGTACAAAGGCTGGATGAAAATATCAACTGTTAAGAGTAAACACATGAAGTTGGCCAGGTGCAGTGGCTCACACCTGTAGTTCAAGCACTTCGGTAGGCCAAGGCAGGAGAATTATTTGAGACAAGGAGTTTGAGACCAGCCTGGGTAATGGAGTGAGACACTGTCTATATTTAAAAATAGATAGATAATACAAAATTACATATATAGAGATAGATCATATAAAATTAGATACACATATATAATTTTTTTAAGTTAGGTGAAAAAGTCAGAAAGATGAAATGGTAAGTGAAATTTCATAATGAAATTAATCAGGCCAGGCACAGTGACTCACACCTGTAATCCCAGCACTTTGGGAGGCCAAGGCAGATGGATCACTTGAGGTCAGGAATTCAAGAACAGCACTGCCAACATGGTCAAACCCCATCTCTACTAAAAATACAAAAAAAGATTAACGAGGCTTTGTGGTGAATGCCTGTAATCCCAGCTGCTCGGGAGGCTGAGGCAGGAGAATTGACTGAACCTGGGAGATGAAGGCTGCAGTGAGATCGTGACACTGCACTCCAGCCTGAATGACAAAGCAAGACTGTCTCAAAAAAAACAAAAAAGAAGAAAGAAAGAAAAGAAAAGAAATTAATCATTTGACAAAATAAAAGGTAAGGCTAAGAAGAACAAATGGTGGAAAGACTGAAACTACTTTTTATGTTGAACATTATGGGATGGGCTCAATACAAGTACATTGACTGTTCATTCACAGGGCTGGCCCCATGACAACTCTCGTTTCCTTTACTGACTCTGACTTGACCTAATTCAGGATTAACGTCCTACGAACATCTAGGCTGGTGGAAAAGGTGATCTTGGTTATTTTGAAGACTCAACCTGCTCTGCCTTCAGGTCCTGACAAGGCTCTGGGACTGTCTTCAATGCCACAGACAGGGGAAAGGGGAGTAAGGTGGGAGGGGTGTAATTATAATCTTCTTTTTACAATGGCCCCTGCAGTTGCGGGGCTCTCTACTGACCCCAGGCCACAGCAGGATAAAGGTCTCTTTGTTGAAGCTGGGAGTCCTGTCCTTGGATCCTGTCTATCTGGACACCTTCAGACCATTCCCCTTAGCTCCAGCTGCCCGCTGGGGCCCTGCTTTTACAGGACCCAGAGGTTCCTTCATTCCCTCCATCCCTCCTTCCCTCTCTCCCTCCCTGCTTCCTTCCTTCCTTCCTTCCTTCCCTCCCTCCTTCCTTCCTTCTTTCCTTTCCTCCCCCCTTCCCCCCCTCCCTTCCCCTCCCCTTTTCCCCTCTCCTCTCTTCTCTTTTCTTTTCTTTCTCATACGAAAGGCCTTGCTTTGTTGCCTAGACTAGAGTGCAGTGTTGTGATCATGGCTCACTGCAACCTCAACCTTCTGGGGTTAAATGATCCTTCCACCTCAGCCTCAGAAGTAGCTAAGACTAAAGGCACACCCCACAATGCCTGGCTAATTTTTAAGTCATTTATAGAGGCAGGGTCTCACTATGTTGCCTAGACTGGTCTCAAATTCCTGGGCTCGAGTGATCCTTCCGCCTTGGCCTCCCAAAGCAGTGTGATTATGGGTGGGAACCACTACACCTGACTGAAAGAGCTCTTAATATCAATCCCTTTCTCCCTTCATCCTTCAAGACTTCCTTCCACCTGGTGTTGCCCTCAGAGTCATCCCACCTAACCCCTTCAATGGTCTTGGACTTCTAGAAACAACACCCAGGACAGAAAGTGTTTTGCTGGCAGCTTTTTCTCTCTGGTCATAGACCCTTACTGGGTCAAGAAACACGGAGCTTATCATCTGCTTAAAAGGGTTGGGGACAGGGGTGGAAGGAAAGAAAATGTAAATACAGGGAGAAGGAATCTAAATTAACCTTTTCAGATATTTTCCAGCTCTGTGCATTACATTCCACATAATATCAGACAATCATTAAAGCTAATGACATGGGAAGATGTTCAAGATTTACAAACTGTAAAGAGCAGGTCAAATGAGTATGTGGACTGTGAGAGCATTTCTGATATCTATAAATAGATGCAGAGAGAAATGACAGGAAGGAAAAGCACTCATTTTCTGCAAGTAATAGAAGAACAGATTCATCTTGCCTTTTGATGTATCTGTGTGTGGGGTTTTTTAACTTTTCCATACTGAGCTTGCTTTAGTTGTATGAGAAAACAGAATAAATGAGAACAGCTAGACAGGTATATTAGGGATCAAAGAGAAAATAGCCTTACAATACTCAGTCTCTTTCTTCTGTGCACCCTAGTCTTTTTAGGAAAAGATACAGGAGGCTGGGCCTGGCTGGCAGAATGGCTGTCCCCAGTGGACCTATGTCCTGTGGGCCCACTGAGGCTCTGGGCACTGGCATAGATGATTTCTGCCTACTTTGGAAAACATCCCTGTACCCCTGAGACTCTGCAGTGAGGTTTTCTCAGTGTACAAGGCCAGGTGGGGTGTGGATGGAAAGTGGACTCTGTCTCCCTAATGGTAAGGATTCATACGCTGAGTCAGCTGGATTGTAAAAAGTAAATGTGTGGCAGCCAGCATTTGGCTTCATGCATGTTTAAAATCAGCCCGCGGCTAGCCTTTGCCTCCTGGGCTGTGAGCTCGCTCGGGGCTTGCAGCAGGAATTCTGCTGCACAGCTGCTCCTCCACCTCACATGGTGATCTCAAAAAGTCATGCAGGGAAGCACCAGCTCCTGCCCAGCAAACACCCTTTTTTCAGCTAAAAACAAAATGAGTGATGGAAATTATAGGCAACTCTTTCTTATGCTGTGCCTTGCAGCAGGAGCTACTAATGGGTGGAATTCATCCACCTTCCAGATGCCTTAGCTGTCTGCAATGCCCCCTCAGGAGACAAAGCCCAAGCATTGTCCATCTTTGGATGTCCATTCATTTACCTGCAGCTCCATCAACATCAGCTCCGCAGATTACACTTCAAATGCATTCTGGAGTGCTCTCTGCAAACTGAACCAGGCTTTGTAAATGTGAGAGAAGATTGTGGTTGATATCCATCACTCAGGGGGTGCATTCTCAAGTTGTAAGATTGTCTGTGTTTCAGTTGAATGTTGTGCTGCTGTGCTGTACCCTGGCCTCTGACTGCAGACATCATGGTCCGTGGGAAGTTCTGTTGGGAAATATTTCACCGAGAAGTGCCGGGGCCTTTTATCTTGGAGCAAAGGGCAAAGAAGGCAGCAGCTCACTTGTAGTTTGTTTATAGTTTAGCATCTCTGTGATCTCACATCACTGATTCCTTTTACCTTAAACCCTGTCCCATGCCTGATGAATCCATTTCAAGCAGGAATCTGCAGTGTGTGTGATAAGGTTGCCCACTGTCTAATAGCCATGGGTTAGAGTCTAGGAATCATTGTAGCTTCAAGGTCTTTGTTGAGAATGTAAAAAAGGAACTGAAAACTAACTCCATAGTAGGACAGCTGGTTTCAGCGAATTCAGTTTGTTAAAAAGAAAGAAGCAGCTTCATAATGGATTCTTCAGTCAGCCAGGGAATTTAACAATTACTTCTGGAATGTTTAAGCTTGAGAATTTCTGGAGATTTTCAAAGGAAGTTCTGATAGTTATATCATGGGCTCCACTTTACACCTCACTCTGAGTTCACCCTGGATAAGCATAGTGTCTACAGTTCTATCTATGAGATGGTCCAGATAGGATCTTTTGCCCCACCAGTTTTTCACAGGACTCCTTTGAGCAGCTAGAATCTGTAAGAATAAACTAAGCATCACCAGACTACATTCTTACTGCAGTCCCACTAGGTCTGGTTATATAGGTAAAGCATTTGGGTGTCTCCATGTGCTCAGAACAAGGGCCCCCATCATGGGCAAACTCCAGGCCCTCACATTCTTCATACTTCCCACCACACATTTAGCATCTTTTCTTGGAACTTGATTTGTCAAGTTCCACATTTCAGGTCTTCAACCTATGCCCATCCAAAAGCACATGGCAAATTAAAACAACTATTTTTCTAACATAGCTTTGGGCCTGCTAGAGCCCCATTATGATTCTGCTTGGGGCTACACCAACTCATATTGTAGATCAGGTCATTTCCACCAAAGCACCCCTCGTACAATCAGAGGAAACTTGGTGGCACAAAGCTGCCTGGAAGGGCTTAGCCATCATCTTAATGTTATGGACTGTTGGTAGCAGATCATCCCACTGAGCCAAAGATAAGATCATTTTAGTGATGTTTGTGATAAACATCCTCTCGGGGGTGAGAAGCCTCAAATCAAACCTATCACTTAGTCTGATTAAGGCAGGACAAAGCAGTGGGGAAGAGAACACATTACAACAGGCATTCAGTGATGAGCTTGTAAAGGTCAAGAAAACTAGGAAAATGAGAAGAGAGTGCTGGAAATGATGGGCTGGCTGGGGACACTTGCTGTTTTGTGAACTGATTACCCAGAGGCATTAGAGATGCAGAATGCCTACCAAGCAACTTCTGAAATAGAAAAAGCCCCTTTCTAGTTATGTACCACTAAGGGGATTTTTTTTCACCTATAAGAGGCATTTGAATTAGTGTTTCCATTTGGGGTAGTATAAAAGAGAGAGAGTGAGAACCACTCAGAATAGAACCTATTTGACTTTTTAAATAAAATTATTTCATTTTGCAGTTTATAACCAAAGGAAAAAGAAATATATATGTCCTTAATGTGTCCAGCAAGAAAGTAAATCTAGTACAGAAGTTTTTTAAACTTGCTGAAATCAGTTTCCAGAGGGTGATTTTAACAAAGCAATAATAATAATAGTCCATTTACTTCCTTGAGGATCTAAATGAGCTAATACATGCAGAATGCTTTATTAAATTCTAAAACACCATTAAAATGTGATGGCGTCTTACTAAGCCACAGAGGCATGCCTTCTTCTTCAGTGTGCTTCTGTGTATACTAAGAAACGAACAAAAAGTTTTTGTGTTTTTCAAGAAAGTACACTGGTGCTTCTGCAAAGGCAGTTTATATTTGTGTGTGTGTTTCCTGAACACAGAGCTTCACTCTGACTTGACTCTTCCAAGTCACTCCCACACAGGTAGAAAATCACAGAGCACTGTCCTCTGTATTTGGGTTTCATGAGCAGGTGACTGTGTCCACATATAGCAGCAGTTTTCAACCAGGAACAAATTTGTCCGGAGGGGGCACAGCAACATCTGGAGACATCTTTCATGGCCACAGCTTGGGGGTGGGAGTGCTACTGGCATCGGGTAGGCAGAGGCTAGGGATGCTGTTAAGCAACCTACAATGCAAAGGACACCCCCACAACAAAGAATTATCCAATCCAAAATGTCAGTAGTGCCAAGAGGAAGAAACCCTGTCTTAAAACATGAAGCTTTTTATTCTAGTCACTGGCCTCACAAAGAAGCAAAGCACGGGAGGATCAAACCTCACCCGACAGCAGCCTGGTTCACAGTGCTGTGATAGAATAAGAGCCAAGAACAATGTTGTGGGGAAAAGCACACACAAAGATCAATAAGAGCCCTTCAGGTGACAGGTGTGACAAGCCAGCCAGCTTGGAGTGAGGAGGCACCAACATTACTTAAGAGAGATGTCAGCTTCAGAGGAATGAATCTGTACGGGGAGCTTATTGTGGCTGAGAAGCTGCCTGCCCTCTGAGCCAGAAGGCACAGCATTCCCTGAGCTGGGGGAATGATCATTGGCATGTGGCACAAAGTGGAAGGTGGTGAGATGTCAAAAGCCAAAATGGGGGCAGAGAGTGGATATTCCCTTTTAATGGAGTATTTGCTGCATTCATAGGAAGAAGAGGAGACTGTTTCAAAATAAAAAGGAAGTTGCAGTCAGTGTACCAAATTGTGCATTTTAGGGCCAAAGACATTTCTTCTAGGAGAAGCTGCAAAGTTTATCTCAAGGAGGAAGTTGTAGGCATGAAGTGCTGTAGAGATGTCTCAGCAGCTGTGGAATCTCAGCTGTCTTGAAATAATAATAAGCTTTAGTGGGAAGGAGGATGTAGGATGTTGAAGGTGATCTTCAATTAGTCATTCGATGAATAAAGTTTATCCATCTCTTGAGCCCCAATATCCTCATTTTAAAGTGGAGTGTTGGAAGATTTGATTCAGAAAACCTGCTATGAGCAAGACCTTATACAAAGGGGATTAGAAAGGATGTGTAAACAAGTTAGATCCTCTCTCTGCACTTGGCTTAAATCTACATGACCTTAAAGGCCCCAGCTCTTAGAAGTCCCTTGAGAAGTAAAACTCCACTTATGATTCCATGGTAGAACACTCTAGGCAATTTAGAATTCATTGGGTCAGATATTTAGTCCTTAAGAAATTGGAAATCTAGAACTTGCAAAAAGGGGAAGAAATGGCAATCCAAATCCAACAGTAATAGAGCGTGAAATAACAAATGTCCACCAACAGAAAGCAAAGAATAACCTCTTATTGTTGCATGAGTGACATGCAAGGTAATGTGCCGACAGATCCCATTGTCAAGAGCTCAGACATTCAAGGTACTTCACCCAGCAGCCCTCAGTGAAATGTTCCCTTAGATAGAAAAAGGTCTATGCAGTCACCACACAGGATCAGGTTGTTGGTCTGAAACTGCAGTCACCTGTCAAGATGGCAAGGACTAACTTATTCTTATAACTTTGGCTTTTGCCCTCTGAGCTGTAAAGCCTGTGTACTCTTCCAACTATACCTAAAGCCTGAAAGCCAATGTCAGTGAAAAGGATAATGGGAATTTAGTATCAGAAATGAGCGAACGAGGCTGGGAGTTCCCATTTTTGTTAAAACACAGGTGAATCACAGGTGGTCCAGGAGACCTGTAATCAATCCCCTAGATAGACCTCTTACCACGCAATCTCCTTGATAGGCCTCTTAACACTCATCACATGATTGGTGAGTTTTCCCTTCTATGAGAGGAAATTGAAATAGTAAATTTTGATCACTGTCTAGGTCTTAAGTAAGTCCCACCAGGATCTGTGAATACCTTTCTCTGAAGTATAAATTTCTAATTATTCCACAAAAGGCTTGTGAAGTTTCTATGAGAAATCTTTGCCCCTAAATTGAACCAGTTGTTTGCCAGGAAAAATAGAGCAGGACCTGTCTTTTAACCATCTTCAATGAAGTGATGAAGTTGTCTTTGTGTCTTGCGGGCCAGGAGAACCACAACCCTTCATCCATTCTCTAAAGAGGTGAATGAGCCCAAATCTTTTGGGCCATATAAAAAAATTGACCTCACTAGCAAAGGGCTGAAACCTTTGCAGCTGTCTGTAGAAGTTCAATTATATAGTGTTTATTTTAAAAACAAAGAGCAGCAGAATAATCCATTGACAGTTTTCTAGGTTTCCTGGTGTCATGGAACGTCCTTCTCCATGCTTTTTTTTTTTTTTTAAGTAGACTCAACTTTGGAAAGGAAGTCAGCTCTGATTTTATCAAGCGCCTGATACAATGAGATAAAAGTTCAAAGTTTCTTCAGGCTGGGCTTTCCAAAGGCCTTAGTCGGGCCCTTAACACTTGAGCCTCCTCCCCTTTGCTCCATCATAGTGTCTGCACATAGAAGATGCAGAATGCATTGAGAGGTTTTTTTGGTTTTGTTTTGTTTGGTTTGGTTTTTAATAACAGGAAATGTCTGGGGAAAGGGATGAAAGCCTATAGAGAAAATAGTTGTCTCTTATCCATACTAGGGGCATAGTGAAAAGCCATGAGGTAAAGCATATTGTTTTATTTTATTTATTTATTTATGATACTTTGAGTTCTGGGGTACATGTACAGATTGTACATGTTTGTTACATAGATATAAATGTGCCATGGTAGTGATTTCCTTCATCCATCATCCTGTTATCTACGTTAGGTATTTCTCCTAATGCTGGCCCTCCCCAATCCCCCTACCCGCTGCTATTCCTCCCCTAGCTCCCCAATCCCCAACAGACCCTAGTGTGTGATGTTCCCCTTGCTGTGTCCATGTGTTCTCATTGTTCAACATCCACTTATAAGTGAGAACATGTGCTGTTTGGTTTTCTGTTCTTGTGTCAGTTTGCTGAGAATGATGGTTTCCATGAACTCATCCTTTTTTATGGCTACATAGTATTCCATGGTGTATATGTGCCACATTTTCTTTATCCAGTCTATCAATTGATGGGCATTTGGGTTTGTTCCAAGTCTTTGCTATTGTGAACAGTGCCTCAATAAATATATGTGTGCATGCATCTTTATAATAGAATGATTTCTAATCCTTTGGGTATATGCCCAGTAATGGGATTTCTGGGTCAAATGGTATTTCTATTTCTAGATCCTTGAGGAATTGCCACACTGTCTTCCACAATGGTTGAATTAATTTACACTATAAAATGTTTTTATACCAACAGTATAAAAGCATTCCTATTTCTCCATATCCTCTCCAGCATCTGTTGTCTCCAGATTTTTTCATGATTACCAATCTAACTGGCGTGAGGTGGTATCTCAATGTGGTTTTGATTTGCATTTTTCTAATGACCAGTGATAATGAGCTTTTTTTCATATGTTTGTTGGCTACATAAATGTCTTCTTTTGAAAAGTATCTGTTCATATCCTTGGCCCACTTTTTGATGGGGTTGTTTGTTTTTTCTTGTAAATTTGTTTTAGTTCTTTGTAGATTCTGGATATTAGCCCTCTATCTGATGGGTAGATTGTAAAAATTTTTTCCCATTCTGTGGGTTGCCAGTTCACTCTATTGATAGTTTCTTTTGCTGTGCAGAAGCTCTAGAGTCTTTAGGAAGTGTCTAAAAGAGAAGGATTGAGTGAAGTCGTGATTTCTGATAACTGTTGGTCAGATAATGATTTATTTCAATTGCAGGTTTTAATATGTCTCTGTAAGACTCTTCTCCCAACTGTAGTAACACTAGAAGGCCTTTAAGGTTCCTTATAACTCTGGGATTTTATGGTTGTTCAAGGCCTGATAATTAATGTGAAGTTTACAGATGTTTACACTGAAGTTTACAGATGTTTAATGAAAGTGAATATGTTTTAAATTCCATCGACAAATAAATTATATAAATATTAAAACAAATACCCAGATAGAAGACTTAAAGACAACCGTATCAAAACTTACATTAAATGCAAATGGCTAAACATTCCAGTTAAAAAGCAGATATCATCAAGTGGATTTATAAAAATATATTACATGTTGATGACAAGAAACATATTTCACTTACTTCTAAGTTTGAAAATTTGTTAGGCAAACACTAAGCATTAGAAAGCTGGTGTGGCTATATTAATATCAGATAAAGTAGACTTTAAAAAACAGTACTGGCAGACATAAAGAGAAACATTTCTTACTGCTAGGAGAATCAGTTCTTCAACACCAAATGAAAGCTCTTGGCGGAGCAAGATGACTGAGTGGGAACTCTTCAGTGAATTCCAAAGCACAGAGCATTTTTAAGCACAATCCATTCAAATAAATCTATTTAATTGCTTAATCTTGAAAGTCAGTTTGCATTGTCTGTAATTCTTATATGACTAGACAACATACTGTCTTGGTAACAGGAAAGTCTTGCAACAAAAGAGTACAAATGAACAAAGAATGGCTTTTAGTTCACTTCACTCTGAATGTGAACCCTATGACAGATATAAACCAAAAATAAAATTCTAAGCCCCACAGCCAACTGAATGAACCTTCCTTTTAGCCAGAGGACCCAACTCAACCTTGAAAACTAGTTCAGATCATGCCAGGAAGGGGAGTGGTCAGACATACCTCAGCTACTCTCCTGCCCTGGAGTTCAGACACACAACTGACCAGCATTAACACTGAAACACAGGTCCTCTTTGTAACAATAAATAAATTTTCTTTTTGTAATACAAAAATAAATTTTGTATTGTTACAAAAGAGAACAGACTCTTTGTAACAATAAGATACCAAATTCCAACCTGACTCTACTAGCATCACATGATAGAAGGACCTTGAACGAAACCAAAGTATTTTACTCTAAAATATACTTCTTTGACATATTTTGAAATGGCCCTGCGAAACAGTTTCTTGTGGGGGAAATTTGCATTCTATAGAGAATCCTCTTTCCTTACCAGGTCTTTTTCTAATCCTTAAGAGATTGGCTGAGAGTCTAGCACTTTTTAAGGGTCTGAATAGGAAACACTTGCTATCTATTGCCACCTATGACACTGCATCTACATAATAAGAACCATGGTCTTCACAACTCCTTATTTTATCCCAGACACTTCCTTCTATTGATTTCAGGCCTTTAGATGATAACCCTGTTGACCAATTGCCAACCAGAAAATCTTTGAATCCACGTATGACCTGCAACCCCCCCCAACCCCCCACTTTGAGTTGTCCCACAGTATATGTATTGATTGATGTCTTAGGTTTCTCTAAAACGTATAAAATAAAATTATAACAGAATTGTCTTGGGCATAGGTTCTCAGGACCTCCTGAGGCCATGTCACAGATCATGATCCATAACCTGGGCAAAATAAACTTCTAAGTTGATTGAAATCTGTCTCAGACATGTTTGGTTTACATAGAGAAGCAAATAATTCAAATGAATGAACTATTGCTCATCTCAGAAGGAAGACTTTGAATTTAGTCTGCATGTGTGGTAGAGGAGATGGGTTCTCCCTGCATTCTAGAGATACTTAAAAAAGCATAAAGTATCAGAGAGAAATAATTCCCTCTCCCTAATCCAAATGGAGGAGATGAGAATAAGCATAATGCATTTAGGGGGTTGCTCAAATCTAGCATTTTCCAGCCCAATTTATATGATTTTAAGAGGATTAATAGACATTTTTCTGAAAAAAGAAAGTGAATGAAATTCTCTAGAACAACAACAAAACCAGATAGAAGGTAGAAAAGAATGTAGCCCAGGAGCAGATTCTAATAGACCCACACTTGCAGGACAAGTAAGAGCTCAGGACAGAATGCAGAAGCAGAAGAGAGAGATGGAACCTTAGAGCTAAGGAGAAGGCAGAGAAAGTGAGTGTCAGAAAGTGAAAGAGGTTCCAAGGGAGAAAAGGCTAGACATCATCAAAGTTAGGCAGGGAGTACAGGACCACAGTCTGACAACATTTACAAGAAACTCCAAAGCCTTCACCAGCTCAGGATTAACAAGGAAAATAAAGGAGTGATATGACCCAGTGGAAACAAAATCCAGACTGACACCTAAGCCCAGGTGTCTCCAGGCATATTGGTTTCCTATGACTATTGTAACAAATGACCACAAACTGGTTTAAGACAACAGAAATTTATTCTGCCATAGTTGTGGAGGCCAGAAGTTCCAAATCAATGTATTGGTAACCTTGGTTCCATTTGGAGGTGGAATCCATTCCATATCTCTCTCCTAACTTCTGGAGGCTGTCAGCAGTCTTTGGTGTTCTTTCCTTTATAGATGTACATCTCTCATCTCTGCCTTTTCTTCATATGGTCCTCTTCTCTGTTCCTCTGTGTTGCAAATCTTCCTCTCTCATCTCTTATAAGGTTACCAGGCATTGGGTTTAAGGCCCACCTGAAATCTAAGGTGATCTCATATTGAGATCCTTATTTTAATTTTAATTATATCTGCAAAACCTGTATTCAAAATAAGACCATAATTCGAAGTTCCATGAATTTGGGAGGTTGAGTGGGTTATTCAACTCACTATATCAGTTAACTCCAAGGTGAAAGGAACTGATCCAAACTACATTATGCTCCAGGGGTCTCAAATATTAATGTGCATGTGATTACCTGGGGATCACATGCAGATCCTGATTCAGTAGCTCTGAGAGGTAGCTGAGAATCTATACTTCTGCAAGTTCTTAGATAATGCCAGTGCTTCTGATCTAGATCATACCGAATAGCCAAGATATAGTTATCTATGTGGAAAGGTATACAATTAGTGGCCTTTGCTTAACGTAGCTCCCAGTAAAGCTGGTGTGGCCACAGATTGTTTGGAAAACAATTTCAAGTGCTTATGGGTGAAAAGTAAGAAATAAAGAGAAATCTGAGTGTGAGCCAAACTTTTCCCTGAATGAGAAACAGCAGGTGGGGAGATGGCTGTGTGATCTTTGTTGTGCCCTTCAATCTTCCTAAAAATTACTAGACTGACACACACCTCTCACTAGTGAGTCACATGGAAAGCTTGAAAGCACAGAGCTTTGAAACCAGATTGGTGTAGAGAGGAACAAATGTCTAAGGCAGAAGTCCCTGAGAGGGACTTGCAGAAATTGGGAGAGAGGAGAAATTAGGGCTCATGTGACTTGTGATATTGAAAGCTTAAATCTTTAATAAGTAAAAGAAGTATCTGTGAAGGAAGAAGGCATCTGCTGGGAACTGGGTAATATCTGCTAAGTTCCCACAGAAATGGCCCTCTGTGTGGCAGAATACGAGTAATTCTGCCTCTGGCTTCATCATTATTTAGAGTCTTTTATCCATAAGTCAGAAAATTGGTAGTATGTAAATATGAACTTTAAGTAGTTAATTGAAAGAAGTAGTGAATAGTGTGGCTTGAGTCTCAATATTTCAAAATCAATATCCCATCTCAATTATCAGAAGGGACACTGCAGTCACCTAGCCAACTTTTAGACTTGGTTCAATCCAAGAAATCTTACAAAATTAATTTTCCTTCTGAAAATAAAGCACTTTTCACAGAGAGTGTTGTGAGATATGGAAATGAGAGGTTAATTTTTGCAATAATAACACTGAAGGTCTCATTTTACTCTGGGAATGTTGAACTTAAACTGAACTTGTTATCCTAGAAAATAGTGATTACAAATGCTAATCCCCCTGCCCATTTTCTTTATGTTCTGGAACTGGCATACTGCAGGGAACCATCCTTCCCCATATGATGTAGACAAGAATTATAGGTGACCCACTTGTTCACCCATGGCAAAGTCAGGTAGAAACCTTTCAGATTTTCATTCTTTGGCCTCATAAATGAATAGCTGAGCTGTCTGTGATCAATCCAAACAAAATCCTTGTTAACCAGGCTTTGGTGAAGATTCTCTCCTTGCCCCAGATCCCTGAATTTTGACCCACTCTTAGCCAGAGCCAGCACACATCTCCCCACTAATGGACTCTCCCAAGGAAGAAACTGACCTCTGGGTAAGACATTCTCTGATCCACTGACCAATTATGTCACCCTTGTGTCCCGCTTCCCACACTTAGCTCTTTCCAGATTTGCTTACTCCTCTCTAGAAAAGGAAAGCCCTTTACTGGATGAACTTGGAGTTACTTGGAGATGTCATGGTTGAAGGATTTTCCTTATTGCAATGGGCCCCTGATCCTCTGGTAGCCCCATGCCCTTTGCTGTAATCCTTCAAATAAAGTTTCCCCTTATACGCATCTGGATTTTTTTTTTTCACAGCAAGAGAAATAAGGGAAAGTTGTGCATGGGTCATTGTTTGCCTAATGACTTCCAGTTAGTTCAGTGCAATCTTTCTTCCCCTGTGTTCCTGAAATGAGCCTTTGATCCTACTCCAAGAGCCTCCTGAGGGTAGTGGTGGCAAAGTCAAGAGAGCATGGAGCTAGAAGGCAGGACACCTGCTCTGTGTTCCCATATCCACCAATTACAATAGATACTGTGAGGCTGTGGGCAAGTCCCAACACATCCTGGACCTCAGCAGAAATAATACCTTAAAGAAAATCTGGAGTCTTTTCTTTCATTTCTAGCAGTTGTAACATTGGGATTGATTGGAGTTTTCTGACCAGAAATACCTTGAACTCTAACAGCAGTTTTGGTCTGACTCTTTCACCTGGAATCAAGTCAATAAGTTCTGCTGCTGTTTAACTGTTCTCTGTGTGGTGGTGTATGCCTGTGTGTGTGTGTGTGTGTGTGTGTGTGTGTGTGCGCGCGCGCTCGTGTGCACATGCAGCTATATGTGTATACGATAGCCTTCGGAGGCTGGAAGTATCTATGGTGCTCTGAACAATGCATTTGATTTTCCTTCTTCCAGCCAAAGCCTTCAGCTAAGTTGATTTGCTCTCTTCTGACTTCTTTGCTTATGGTGATGAGTAGACATGGATGTGTTACATATCCATATCCACTATTAATGTGGATTTGTAGTGAAGTTCTCTACGATTTTCCCAGTATGTAGAGAAGCCCTCTGCTTAGTGTCTGAGAAGTTTATATTTTTCTTATTTACATCCCAACATTGTCCACAAAGTGTCTACACATAATATATCAGTAAAATGTCAGAGCAAAAGCCTCAGAGATAAAATGACCGTGCCATCTAGTTTTTAAAATGTAGGTTTTCCAATGTAATCTGATGTAATTTATTTTTTAACACAGGAAACGTCAGACAAACAAATTCATATGTTGAGGCCCATCAGGTCACAGAACAGAAGACAATATCACCTCTTTGCCTATGAGGCACAAGTCCCTGAGAATTTGCAGATATTGGGAGAGAGGAGGGGCCCATTGCATCAGGGGCCCGTTACAATAGGGAGAATAGGGACAGGGTTGAGGGATGGGAATAGGCCTCATCTTGCCTCTCACACCTTCCATGGCTCCTAAGGGGCCACCATAGAGCATGAACATTGCTGCTTTAGGCCAGTCACTCATTTTGGCAGGGAAGTGGAAACCCAGACAAAGTTTCTTGTCCATGGCCATGCAACCAGTGAGTACAGGGCTGGGGTTCTTGGCCATGGACAACCCTCCAGGGAACTCCCACCTTTTCTCAGCTCACCTTTGTCACACAATCCCCACCCTCTCACTGAAAATTAGTAAAAAAGTAGTTATTTCCAGAAGTGATTTACTTGTGTGGGCTACCAACCCCATTGTCTTTGGGACTGAATTATTCAGGAAGGAAAGAATGAAGGGAGGGTGGGAGAGAGGGAAGAAGGCTAATCATTCAGCCAAAAATGCAGCTACCTGTGGCTCTCAAACTTACTTAAGTTAAGAAATATGATAGTGGTGCTTGCTATCTGCTGATTGACAATATACATTATTTATTTTAGAGCAGACCAGTCAACTTTAAAACTGGAGTTTTGTTTTGAAGAAAATAAATCCTGTTTCAAAATTATCAGGATCTTTCTGAAAAAATACCAGAGCATAGATATGTAAGTATCTGAATAAAAATTTGAGCTCTAATGACATCATTAGTATTGTATCCCCGCAGGCCACCATTTCTTGGTGGCAAGACATACATCACTGCCAGGAGATTATGAAGTGAAGAAAAGGCAAATATTTTACAGCCCAGTGGATTAAAGAAATCTATCAGGCTGATGTAGTGCTGTGCTCAAGAGAGATCCGAAGTCCTAACTGTTTAAGCTTATTGTATTTGGCTCAGATGTGCTGGTTTTACAAAATGGTCACTCACAAAATTCACTACTGCTTCCAAAACCCGATTCTCCATGAGCTTCTTGGCACTTCCTGCTTCCCATGTGGTTAGTTTGGGACCTTGGAACTAGTTTTGGCCAATGGGCTCTCATTGGAAACAGCAGGTGTCACTTCCAATCTGAGGCACTGAAGAGCTTGAGTCTCCATGCCCTGACTTCCTGAGTTGCTCCGGAAGTTCTGTGTAAGTGAGGACCTCAGAGATGAAGTGCCATTAGGGTTCAATCTATCAACATGACTTCTCACTGTAGATGTTGATGTGGTTTGCCTGGCCGAAGAAATCTTTTTTTTTTTTTTCTTTGAAACAGAGTCTCACTCTGTCACACAGGCTAGAGTGCTGTGGTATGATCTCAGCTCACTGCAACCTCTGCCTCCCAGGTTCAAGCAAGTTGCCTGCCTCAGCCTTCTGAGTAGCTGGGATTATAGGTGTGTACCACCAATTTTTTGTGCTTTTATTAGACATGGGGTTTCGCCATGTTGGCTAGGCTGGCTTCGAATTTCTGACCTCATGACCCACCTCAGCCTCCCAAAATGCTGGAATTACAGGCATGAACCACCACACCTGACTGGTTGAAGAAATCTTTATTGGGCTCCTCAATAGTTAGGTTACTCTTTTTCTCCCTTTCATGTTCTGTGCTTTGAAAGGAAATCACTAGATTCAGTCCACAATTGAGGACTGAGCAGTTTTATCTCTCAAAGGTGGAGCAACCACATAAATTACTTAGAATTCTTCTGCAAGGGAAATTTTTCTCTTCTCCCTCAATTATGTATTAATTCAATCATTTATTTGTGTCAGTATAGACTTGTGAATATTTACTTTATATAATACTTTGGGCTATAATCTAATACTGTCATATTTATTTAGCTAGTTTTGCTAGAATTCTTAGCTTTAGCCATCGAGCTCTTTCAGTTGGCTCACGTGTCCCTTTGACATACTCCATCATTGCAGGTGTTTTGCTTGAGATTTTCCTTGCATTTTGACATGGTAAGATGTTCCAGGTTCATTTTGTCTATTTACTGCCTTAATCCTACAATCAGCATTTCTCCATGGAGCCCTGGTTCCTTTAATTGAAAAATAGTTTTAAAATTCAAGATCTGGGAGTAAGGTATGTGGATATGGTTTGGCTCTGTATCCCCACTCAAATCTCACCTTGAATTGTAATAATCACACATGTCATGGGGGCAGTTTTTCCCGTGCTGTCGTTGAGATAGTGAATAAATCTCACAAGATCTGATGGTTTGATAAAGGAGAGGTCTCCTGTATGAGCTCTCTCTTGCCTACCTCCCTGTAAGATGTGACTTGCTCTTCATTCACCTTCCACCATGATGATGAGGCCTCCTCAGCCATGTGAAACTGTGAGTCAATTAAATGTCTTTCCTTTATAAATTACCCAGTCTTGGAGTGTTTTTATTGGCAGCGTGAGAACGGACTAATACAACATGCTTGTTGCTACTGAGGTATCATTGCTTCTAGACTCTCTCAGCTAACAGAGCAAGGAAATATCTATGTGTATGTAACCCATGTGTGTATACATACAGTCTCTATAATAATTTCTATGCAATGTTTCTTTAGTTTTAATTTTTTGCTTTTAAAAAATAACTTGTTGAAATGGATGTTTAAATTCTTGATTTTAAAACTTTCTTATTTTTTTTTTAACCTCTGTATTAAGGGCTATGAAATCTCTAAGCATATCATTAGTTGTATCTCATAAACAGTTAAATTATAAAGTATTTTGAACTGTATAATAATTAAACATGCATTTTTAATTATTATGCAGTTCAAAATACTTTATAATTTTTATTCTGATTTATTCTGTGACCCATGGGCTATTTAGAATTACATTTGTAAATTTTCTGATTTATGCAAATTTTATAGTTATATACTTTATAATTAATTTATAGTTTTATAGCTTAATTGTATTATACTCAGAGAACATACTCGATGATTGCAATAGTTTGAAATTGTTAGATATTTGCTTTATGATACGGCTTATTGTCAATTTTTATAAACGTTTTGTGTGTGCTTGAAAAAAATATGCATTCTGTGGTTCTTCAATGCAATGTTTTATGTGTGCATATTAATCTTATTTTCCAAAGGTGTTATTGAAATATCCTAAATCTTTATTGAATTTTTATCTGCCTGTTCTATTGGTTATCAAGAGTTATATTAATTTCTCCCTTGTAATTGTGGACTTGTCTTTTTCTCTGTGGCTCTGTCAAGTTTTGCATTATATTTTATGAGACTATGCTATTAGATATATGCAAATTGTGAATAGTTATAGCTTTCTGATGAGTTGAAGCATAATATTACAAAACGTCTTTTTTGTCATTTGTAATGCTTTTTGGTCTTAAAGTATGCCTTATCTGATATAAATGTAGTTTTCTTTTTATAGTGTTTGAACAGTATGTCTTTTATTTTCATTCTTTTTGTGAACTTATATTTTATTTGCTCACCCATTACTGAGCTTTTCTGCCTTGCTATTCTTACAGTACTTTTCTTTTAATCGGGTCATTTACCCATTTATTTAAAATATATTTAGGCTTAACCCTACCATCTTATTTGATGCTATTTGTCCTGCCTGTTTTATGTTCTCTTCTCTCTCCTTTCTCACTTTCTTTTAGATTAATTGGGAATTTTTATTATTCCAGCTTCCTCCTTTTTAGCTTGCATATTACACACCCTTAAACAATTCTTTAAATGTATACCCTAGAATAGCAGCCTGTGAATTACAGGCCGTCGGATAAATTCAGCCTGTCACCTGTTTTTATATGGCTGATAAGAAGAATATCTCATGGCATCTGTAAATTAAATTAAATTCAAATGTCATTGTTTATAAGTAAAGTTTTATTAGAACTTTTGTTGTCTTTTGCAACTACATAATCTGTGTATGTCAAAGGCATTCCAAAATGGAAAACTAAAACACAGTATAGAAAATAATTGAATAGAAATTATAAAAATTTCTATAGGTTTGTATGAATCCTAATTTCAGATATTTCTATTAATCAAATGATTTTTTGTTCTCATTGATCACCCTTATAATAAATAATGTTATACATCATACATTATAGATAAAATATTATACACTAATTATGTTATTTTAATATGTAAACACGTGCCAAAAAAACTCCACTTTAATTTTTGAGTTTCAGGAGACTAACTTTGAAAATGGGATTTCCATGCTTTAAAGTATGAAAATGAATAAATTAACTAACTTGAGCTAAAGAAAAAAAAAATAATGTTGGTTCCATATGTTAGCACACCAAATAATCCATGAACACTGTATTGTAAGCCTTCCTGGGCCTTAACCCAAAGCAGACATGGATAAGAATGTCAGGATTATTTGGGGTATATTCAGCAATCCTTAAAGCAGAGGTTTCCAGCAGGTAACTTGTGGGTCAGATATACTTTGCCTTTACATTGTGTTAAGTCTTCCTGTGTTTGTTGCCAGCATTTTAAAATTGGGATATTTTATCTGGAACAAAATTTACATTTCTGACTCTCTTAGGACATGGGCAGAAGTGTGCCAGCATATCTCACACAGCAATACTGGGTTGAAGCTTAGTAGATGTTGTCATCTGTATTGAATCCTACGGCGGCCAGAACGAAGTACCCCAGCCTGGGTGGTTTAAATAACAGAACTGTATCATCTCAGCTCTGAAGGCTAGAAGTCCAAGATCCAGATGTTGGTAGGGCTGGTCCCTTGTTTGGCTGTGAGGGGGAATCTGGTCTATGTCTCTCTCCAGGCTTCTGATGGTTTTCTAGCAATCCTTAGAGATCATTGGCTTGTGGTTGCATTATGTTAACCTTCGCATTCATGTTTCACCTGGCATTATGCCTGTGTGCATGTCTGTGTTCACATTTCCCCTTTTAGTAAAATTTATTTTTGAGACAGAGTCTCACTCTATCATCCAGGCTGGAGTGCAACGGTGCAATCTTGGCTTGCTACAACCTCCGCCTCCTGGTTTCAAGCAATTCTCATGCCTCAGCCTCCTCAGCAGCTGGATTACAGGCATATGCCACCATGCCTGGCTAAGTTTTGTATTTTTAGTAGAGACAGGGTTTCACCATGTTGGCCAACCTGCTCTCAAACTTTTGACTTCAAGTGATCTGCTTGCTTCAGCCTCCCAAAGTGCTGGGATTATAGGCATGAGCCACTACACCCCGCCTACACTTCCCCCTTTTATAAGGACACCAGTCATATTGGCTAAGGGGTCCACCCTCCTCTACTATGACCTCATCATAAGTAATTACATTTGCAACAACCCTATTTTCATATAAAGCCACATTCTTGTGTATTGGGAATTAGAACTTCACCATATAAATTTGGATTGACACAATTCAATCCTTAACACCCTTTAGAAGGGACATGGGACATGCATTCCCTCATTCCCCACAATTGCCATTTGATAGAGTGTTCATTCCTGTCCCACTAATATATTTAAGTCTGTGTTCCTTGTCCTAAATCCCATAGGTTTAGGAGGCTGTATATCTGACAGATAGACCTAAATATTAGGAAATCATAAGATCATAGGATGTCAGAGAAGGGAAGAACCTCTGAGATTAACTATTGTCACCCTCTTACCCTATTGCAGGGGAGCAAATCTAAGAAATGGTCTCACTGGTATTTTCCAAAATCATTCCCATAATAGTGCCTAAAATTCTTATTATTTACCTAAGATTTTAAAAAATTTCATTGCATTACATTTATTTGAAAAGGGAGACAAGTTTGACAAAGCTATCTTTTCAGTTCTGCAACACAGTATACAAATACCTTTCCTTGTAACTTTTCTTAGAAACTGGCTTGTGGCATTTGGTTTACACTGTAGGGCCTTAGTATTATTTTCTGTTTGTTTGTTTATTAGAGTATCTGCACTGGATGCTTTGTTCCTTAGAAAATAATGGGGCTTTCCAAGTAAATAGGGCCACTGGGTACAAATTAGAGCTCAGGAAGGATGCTTCTCAATGGTTCAGCTGTTTCATAGACCACTTATCATACAGCATGGGTAAACATGAGTTCCCATCTACAAAGCATTCTTCTAAATTTATAGCTTCTAAACAGCCATTGATTTTGCTGCCATATGGGTCACAAGAGGCAGGCTGATAAATCCTTCATCCACGGTGGATTATGCTTTCCCATATGTATGTTTATTTTCAGAGTCCATGTGTATTTCAGCTAGGGTACAACTGATCTTCCTCAAAAACTATGCAAGTGCATAAGAAGGAATCAATAATATCCTATACTTACCTGCTTTTGATAAATTCTGACTCCTTAGGTATTCAGAAAAGAATCCAAGGAAATCCTGATTTTGCATATCACCCTATATTACAAATTACTATAAGAGTTGGTGAATAATAAAGCTTGACCTTTAAGCAGCCAGCAGTTTGCATCCAAATCAGCCAGTAGTGACGAGGCCTTAATCCAAAGCCATTATGAAACTGCAATTTCCCTCCATCCCCAGAAGTTTGTCTTTTTCTTCTAGAACTACATTGAGAGTAAATGAATTTTCATCATTATTTAATAATAGCCTAAATCACTCCCTTAAGGTATTTGCCAATTTAGATCTGTTACATGGTAAATATTAAATCACAGAGTTTTCTGCTCAACATATTTGTCACTGACTGTAATTTGCATGGCATAACCTGAATGTAATTTCAAATATTTGCTACAATAACTATAATGAGAATCAGATTACACCTGCCTAAAGGACAGCACGATTCATATAATTGCTAAAGTACTGATTCTTCCATGTATTTTGACATTTCATATTAGGTGGCTCTCTCTTTTTTGTTATTAAGAATGAATTTAAAATGTCTTGCAGTACAAATTTTATGGTTTTCCAAGTGCTTTCATGTTTCTTGTTTCAAGATTTTTTCAAAATGAATAGGAGCTTTAGGAAATAGATGATACTATTTCCATTTTCTAGAGGAAACTGAGGCTTAAGCCAGTTAGTGACTTGTCTCTGGGATACAATCTGTAAGGACAGAGCTGGGCTCAGGCTCAGGTTTTGTGCCCTCCAAGGACAATGTTCTGTCTTCTATACTATGTTGCTTCTAAAAATATTGTGCTTGGGTATTTTTTTTTACCCTGTAGTTTTAATAAGCCCCACTCCAGGGCACTCTAAAACTCTGCCAGGCACTGTATTTGCAGTCCCTGATTTACTGTTTCAAAGTAACCCATTCAGTTGTGTGCTGAGATTTACTCTATGGTAACTCTGACTCATAGAAACTAGTGCCTGAGATATTACCTCCAAGGGTCACTGGTCACCAAAGACTTATGCACTCTATCCTTGATCAAGCTGAGAGGAGAGTTTGATATTGAATTTCAGTGAGAAAGAAGCTACCCTTTCTTTATCTGTAGCTCAGGATACTTGCAAATTGTCTTGCTCATCTTTGTACCTTTCCTCTGTAGCTTCTTCAAAAGGACAAATTAAATTCCTACAAGAACATCTTTAAATAAACTATACTTGTGTTGGCACCCTTGCATTTATGTAGAAATTAAAGGAAGGTAGTATTTCTGTTACAGAAATAACTTCTTAATAATAGCTGGATATGAACTAATTGCCTTCAAGGCTTTGCATGTGGTGGCAGGAATTATTACATTAATTGTACAATTGTACACTTTGGCTGCTGGCTTGGGCATACTTGGATGAGGGTTCAGCCACCAGGAGATCCCCACATTTCTCATCTTTCCAGGTATATGACCTTGATGCTTCCTTTGCATCGAGTATTAGAATGGTATAGGCCCTCTCCCAATAAACTGGTAAGATTTGCATTTAGCAATAATAACAATAATAACTATGTTTACTGAAATTTGCTGTGCCAAGCATTGGGCTAGATGCTTTCGATGCATTAGTGTACAAACTCTGAAGCAAACTACCTGAATTTGAATCCTTTCCCCTCTGCTGACTAGACGTTTAACTATTTCAGTCATTTAACTTTGTTGTTATGCCTCAGTTTCTGCAACTGTAAAATGAGAATATGGAAAGTACCTACTTTAGGTTGTTATGGGAGGGAAGGAGTTCTTAATGTCCAGTACTAAGAACAGTAGAGGTATACAGCAGAACAGAATAAAAGGTAGTTACTGTTCTTATAATAATGGTGAAGAAGAGGATGCTGAACTCTAACCAGCTGAGAGTTTAAAAGCATATTGACATGAACTTTATTCTTTTGGACTCTTGGACTTATACCAGTGATTTGCTAGGGGCTCTCAGACTTTCAGCCACAGACTGAAGGCTACACTGTCAGCTTCCCTACTTTTGAAGTTTTGAGATTAAGACTGGCTTCCTTGCTCCTCAGCTTGCAGATGGCCTATTGTGAGATCTCACCTTGAGACCATGTGAGTCAACACTCTCCTAATAAATGCCCCTTCATATAGTTCTGTGCCTTTAGAGAACCCTGACCAATACAACAAGGTTGGGAAATGTTCTAACTCATAAAAATGGAGACCTTTTCTCTCTCTCTCCCAGGAAATGTACAGTTTACATTCATGCTTTGATTCATGCTTTGATAGATTCATTCGTCCATTCATTTATTTTTCTTTTTTCAATGTGCCAGGCATTATGATGGGTAATAGAATGAACAATGCACAATCCTTGCCCTTAGTAGGTTAAGCAGCCTCATAAATACATCATTACAATCCATTGTGTTAAATGTACTGCTAGGTAATTGATCTGGGAAGGTAATTCATAGAAGACTTCCTGAAAGAAGTGACATCTAAATTGAGTCTTAAAGAAAAAAATAAGTTATTAGCAGCTAGATATATGGGTCTCTTTTTTGACCCTCCAAAGGCAGATGGCAAGGCTTGGTGGTGATTGATGCACCTCACTGTGAACTTCAGGCTGAAATGACTGAAGAAACTTGATGACTTGGCTGAAAATGTCCTTTAATAATCTGCTATATGCATCGGGCTTCTCTGCTGGGTGTCTTTGGGCAGATGTTTGCAAACCTGGCTTGCTTAATGCATGGTTTCTACAGTGGACTGTGTTTGCTTTTAAAAAGGGAATGAGATTCTGTTCTCTTCTCAAATGGTCATAAAGAAGTGACTCACATTTATGGAATGCAACTCAGTGCTGAGGCTGATGATAAGAGTGAATTTCTTTCTTTTTTATTTTTTTATTTTTATTTTTAAGAGTGAATTTCAATGGCGCTCTTCCAAGCACCAAAACAAAATGAAGAAAATAAGATACTATTAGACCAGAATTCATGGAAATGAGTCAAATACACATCTCCACCTACAAAGAAATAGTCTCATTATCACTCTAAAAGATTTTTGTGTGGGAACATCATGTGAGTATTGTTCCATATCTACTCTTTAACATGCAGTAAAAATAATTTTGCATGCACCAGTTTGAGTGTTTATTGGTTTCCTTAAAAGCAAAGGCCTTGAGGTACTAATTAGGACACAGGCAGGAGGACAGGGCCAGAGAAGAGACTCAAGGAAAGTCAAAAGTAGTCATTTACTCCAAAGTGATGTGAAACAGACATTTCTGGTTCCAAGTTGCTTGTTTGGGTCTGATTAGAAAAGTGGGTTAAACTTTGGGTATTTGCAGGTTCAGAGCTATTTGTTCATGTGGACTAGAAAAATGTATCTTCCAGGACCAAAGGTATTGGGGTGGGTTCAGTGGAGAGGAGGGATGTACTTTGGGCCCAGAGCTTTATATTGATCCTATAGATTGGGGTCCCCCACACCTGGCTAAGGAGCGGTACCAGTCCATGGCCTGTTAGGAACCCAGCCGCACAGCAGAAGGTCAGCAGCAGGCCAGCGAGCATCACCGCCTGAGCTCTGCCTCCTGTCAGATCAGCAGCAGCATTCGATTCTCATGAGAGCAGGAACCCTATTGTAAACTGCACATGTGAGGGATCTCAGATGCATGCTCCTTATGAGAATCTAATGCCCGATCATCTGCGGTGGAACAGTTTCATCCCAAAACCATCCCCCACTATCCACAGAAAAATTCCCTTCCATGAAACTTGTCCCTGGTGCCAAAAAGGTTAGGGACCACTGCAGATGTCTCGGGGTCCTTGACATTCGATTGCATAACAGAATTCATCCTCTGAATATTCATACCTATGAGTAGTGTTTGCATTATAGTAAGTGGTATGTGGACAAATACTACAACCATTGTCAATAAACGGTGGTAATAATCCCTGTTTTGAATTAAGGGGGTGTGCCATCGGCCTGGTATTTTAGATGTGCCATCTAGTGGTCAGAAGAAGCATTTTCGGATTATTAAAGTCACTTTAGTACTTACTCAGAGACACTTGCAATATACTAGATACTAATTATTTTACAGTAAGTATCCTATATGTTTCTTCTCCCAGAGAAATAATTCGCCACTTTTGGTAGTGTCTGTCTGAAGCTGTTTTGAAATCCTTTTGTCTGTGTAAAACTAGTTTCCATCTCATCCTCTTCTATAAAATAAGATACTCTTTATTTGCTAAATACAATTTAACCTGGGTCTCAAGGGAGGAGCCAGAACTTACCAAATAGAGGAGAGCACAGAACAGAGCAAAAGGACAGGTGTGGGCACAGGGACAGAAAAGGCAGCTTGGCCAGATTGTGACACTTGTTGTCACAGCTAAAATGTTTGAGGTTTGGCATTGAGAGGACACTGGAACGTCAGCAGTAAAGTGGTGGTTCAGGACTGAGATGCAGAAAGATAGCTTGGTATTGTGCAAGGTGAGGCCAGAGGCAGGAGACCCGGATGATGGGTGTGATGGTGGTCCAGCCAAGACACAGACAGGGCCTGAATCAGACACAGAGTTGGTGATGGGGAGAGCTTGGGGGTGCAACAAGATGACCTGTGGGAAGTGGAACATGGCCATAGGCAGTGTGCAGGCCAGTCTTGCACTACTGTGTCCTGACACCTGGCATATGGCAGGTGTGCAGCAGCCAGGAGGGAGAGCCCCTGCCTGATGAGCTGTGTTTCTTTCTTTCCCTTCCTTTCCTCCTTCTTTCCTTTCCTTCTTTCCTCCTTCCCTCCCTCCCTCCTTCCCTCCCTCACACCCTTCTTTCCTTCCTTCCTTCCTTCCTTCCTTCGTTCCTTCTTGTCTTTCTTTTTTTTTTTTTTGGACAGAGTCTCACTCTGTTGCCCAGGATGGAGTGCGGTGGTGTGATCTCAGCTCACTGCAACCTCTGCCTCCCAGGTTCAAGCAATTCTTCTGTCGCAGTCTCCCCAAAGTCTGGGAATACAGGTGCCCACCACCACACCTGGATACTTTTTTGGTATTTTAGAAGGGACATGGTTTCGCCATGTTGGCCAGCCTGGTCTTGAATTCCCAACCTCAAATGATCCACCAGCCTCAGCTTCCCAATGTGCTGGGATTACAGGCGTGAGCCACTGTGCCCAGCTAGCTCTGTTTTCTTAATGAGAAAAGGATCTGCCAAGGAGGAGTGGAGTGGTGCACAGTCAGGGGCTTGGAGAGGGAATGGAAGGGAATAAGAAAATCAAAAGCATCCCAAATTGTACTGAAGCACTGCTTGGGCTGAAAACCACCAGTGATGTGGCGGTCTGTTCAGCAAGGTTATGCCATTCTCCATCTGCCAAAGCAAAGGGAAAGGATAAAGTTTGTGCAAGGCCAGAGAGGGAGAACATAACACTGTCATGTCCGTCAGCCCTGTCCTTGGATCATCAGCTGTTACCTGCAGTCTGGCTCCTTGAGGCTTGATAGCTTTGTGGTTAAGACCCATCCCTCCTCTGCTGCCTGTGGGGCAGTCCTTAACCTCTCTCAGCCTCAGTTTTCTCACCTATGGAAGCAGAGATCAGAACAGAACCTATCCCCCATGCAATGTAGATGCAATTCAGTGGGACAGTTCATACAAAGTGCCTAGCCACAAGCCTAGCACATTGCTGGTGCAAAGTTGATGGTAGCTGTTATATTCTGCAGGAAAGAGTATTCCTCGGCACACCTCATATGTGGCTACAAAGGACTCACTGCATCATTCCAGAGTTTAACAGTTCCCTGCCACTCGAATCTTTGAGATTAAGAGCTAATGGATGATGGTTCTAGTTCTGCCACTTTCCCCACTTTTTTTGGGTTTTTGACTCATATGCACAATAAGAAAGAGAACTCTCCCACTCTGAATATTTAGGCGTGCCACATTTAGTTTTATTTATTTCCTTTTCTCAGTAGCCAGATATTTTTGCACTGAGGCCATCTACAAAATCAAAAAAATAAAATCTGAACTTGGCTAACTTTGTAGTTAATTAACACATTTCTTTAGGCTCTTCAGGAGGAAAAAAGAAACAACTTTTCACTTCTTTCTGCATGTGGCTGTATGGATGGGGAGAAGGAATTACTGTAATTAATGCTGGATTTTAAAATACCAGCATGGGGAGATAGCTAGCATCTTCTAAATAAGGGGATGAGTCAGAGCCTGAGAGATGCCCTGGTGTTTACATAA
Organism: Sapajus apella; assembly: GCF_009761245.1. Lineage (NCBI taxonomy): Eukaryota > Metazoa > Chordata > Mammalia > Primates > Cebidae > Sapajus > Sapajus apella. The sequence goes on from NW_022436953.1 coordinate 23,990,863, forward strand.
ATGTGAGTTATTGGGTAACCAGGAAACATACATTACAAAAGGCAATACATAGGGCAATGAAGCTGCATGCCAGCATCTAAATTGCAAGCCACAGTCCTGAGTGCTTTGGTGGATAGCGGGTTTGTAACTCTGTACAAAACCTATGTTTTCCCAGCTAAGAAAGGGCAGAGGGTTTTGTCCAATAAGAGCTCTACCCTTCATGACTTCCAGGTGTCATTTTATTTCCATTTTTCTGACTCAAGGTGGTTTTCCCAGGAGCCATGCTTTGGGAAAAGCTTGTGTTTCTAAATTCACCTGATCTCCTCTTGCTGATTCCTATAGCATCCTGGAGAAGTAAGAGTTGAAGAACCTTCTAGACTTCACATAGCTCTGGTCTGGGGCCTCTCTCCAAACAGCAGAATAAATCTTAGTTATGTTTTGTTGTTAAGGCCAATTTTAAGAACAATCAAGATTCTGGAGAGGGGAAAAAAACTGAAAAGGTACAAGCTAAAGAACTTAATACAAGAAAAAGTGAAGGATGTGGGGGAAAGGACTAGAAATAAATCCTAGAAAAGCTACAATTCATCAGGTTTGAAGTAAGTGCGTTTTCTGGTGGTTCATGGGTCATTGGTTCGTGAAATAAGAAGCAAAAAGAGATATAAAACCTGGAGACTGACCCAACAAACTCATTATCCAGCAAGCTGCCTATAGCTTTGCCTGCAGGAGGAATGGGAGCAGGACAAGGCATCTGAGGCAGACAGGGAATAAAGCTGCACCTTAGTCAGGAGTCTCCGATCCAGTGTTGGCCAACCCTTATTCCATTATCACCTCCTTATGGAGTTTTTTAAGACATTGTTTATCTAACCACCCCTCCTTATGATACCACAGATATAGAACTCTCTATGTACTGTGGCCTTTTAGAGGGTCACAAACTATTGTCATATCTAAGGTTTTCTCCCTGAAGAGCCAATTTTTATCCCCTGGGGGAGTAATGTTGCCCTAGGTGGTTACTGTGTGCCTGGCCCAGGTGTATATTATTTCTTATAATCTATTCCATTTGGCATATAAAGCTTAGAAGGGTTAATAACTTGTTCTAGAGCAAAAAGGATTTGAACCCAGAGAGTCAATGTCAGCCTGCCCTCCTAACGACTATGCTTCTCTTTAAGTCAGGATCATAAACTGCCCTGCTCATAACCACCATACTCTTCTGCTCCTCGTTCTGAAAGGTCGGACTGTCTCAATTGGGGTGCAGAAAAGACATTCTTGTAGGCAGGGCTCATGGGATCATGACAGGTGCCAAGGGGCCCCCCTCAGATAAGCACCTTCCAATGAGGTAAAAGCAGGGAGGGTGAAAACAGATTTAAAATCTGGGGTTAAAAAAGCCTGTTTTAGACCACTACAAGACAGAAATCTCTGATTCCGTTTTCCTCTTTCTAGAGTTCTATATTACAAACCGCCTAGCATGGAAGCACATCTCTAACCCAAATGATCTCTGCATATTTTACCAAGATGAGGAGCCCAACGTGGATCTTTTCATCCTAATGCAGAGTCTTCTGTGAATCATTCCTGATAGTTACCCATACCCTGCCTGAACACTTTCTATGTCACTCCCTGTCTTTCCTCGTGAAAAGACATCTCCCTTCACCTCTTTTTGTTTTAATCACCTCTTTTTGTTTAATCTTCCCAGTACAGAGCACCTGGAAAAAGGAATAGTTGTGAGTTCCACTACAGCAGACTTAAGCGTCCCTGCCCAGCAGCTCTGAAGGGAGCAACAGAGCTCCCAGCACAGCACTTGAGCTCTGACAAGGGACAGACTGCCTCCTCAAGCAACTCCCTGACCCCCGTATATCCAAAGAGTCACCTCATACAGAGGAGCTCTGGCTGACATCTGGTGGATACCCTTCTGGAACAAAGCTACCAGAGGAAGGAACAGGAAGCAATCCTTGCTGTTCTGCAGCCCCTGCAGATGAGTCCCAGGCAAGCAGGGTCTGGAGTGGACCTTCAGCAGTCCTGCAGCAGAGGGGCCTGACTGTTAGAAGGAAAACTAAAAAACAGAAAGAAATAGCCTCAACATCAACAAAAAGGACATCCACTCAGAGACCCCCATCCAAAAGTCACCAGCTTTAGAGACCAAAGGTAGTTAAATCCATGAAGATGGGAAGAAACCAGCACAAAAATGATGAAAACACCAAAACCCAGAATGCTTCTCCTCGTCCAAGGGATCACAACTCCTCACCAGCAAGGGAACAAACTGGATGGATAATGATTTTGACGAATTAACAGAAGCAGGCTTCAGAGGGTGGGTAATAACAAACTTCTCTTTCAACTCTTGCATCGGTTCAAACCCGATGCAAAGAAAATAAGAATCTTGAAAAAATGTTAGATGAAATGCTAAGTAGAATAACAAGCTTAGAGAAGAACATAAACGACTTGATGGAGCTGAAAAACACAGCACAAGAACTTTGCAAAGCATACACAAGTTTCAATAGCTGAATTGATCAAGCAGAAGAAAGGATATGAGAGATTGAAGGTCAACTCAATGAAATAAAATGAGAAGGCAAAATTAGAGAAAAGAAAGTGAAAAGAAATGAACAAAGCCTCCAAGAAATATGGGAGTATGTGAAAAGACCTGCATTTATTTGATCAGTGTACCTGAGTGTGATGGGGAGAATGAATCCAAACTGGAAAACACTCTTTAGGATATTATCCAGGAGAACTTCCCCAACCTAGCAAGGCAGGCCAACATTAAAATCCAGGAAATAAAGAGAACACCACAAAGATATTCCTCAAGAAGAGCAACCCCAAGGCACATAATTTCCAGATTCACCATGGTTGAAATAAAGAAAAAAAATGCTAAGGGCAGCCAGAAAGAAAGGTTGGGTTACCCACAAAGGGAAGCCCATCAGACTTACAGCAAATCTCTTAGCAGAAACCCTACAAGCCAGAAGAGAGTGGAGGCCAATATTCAAATCCTTAAAGAAAACAACTTTCAACCCAGAATTTCATATCCAGCCAAACTAAACTTCAGAAGTGAAAGAGAAATAAAATCCTTTATGGGCAAGCAATTGCTGAGAGATTTCATCACCACCAGGCCTGCCTTACAAGAGCTCCTGAAGGAAGCAGTAAACATGGACCAGTACCAGCCACTCCAAAAATGTACCAAGTGATAAACACCGTTGACACAATGAAGAAACTGAGTCAACTAAGGGCAAAACAACCACCTAGTATTAAAATGGCAGAATCAAATTCACACATAACAATATTAACCTTAAATGTAAATGAGCTAAATGCCCCAATTAAAAGACACAGACTGGCAAATTGGATAAAAAGTCAAGACACTGGTTTGCTGTATTCAGGAGACCCATCTCACATGCAAAGACACACATAGACTCAAAATAGAGGGATAGGGGCTGGTTTATCAAGCAAATGGAGAGCCAAAATAAAAACAAACAAACAAACAAAAAACCCAGGAGTTGCAATCCTAGTCTCTGATAGAACGGACTTAAAATCAACAAAGATCAAAAGGGACAAAGAAGGGCATTACTTAATGGTAAAGGGATCAATGCAACAAGACAAGCTAACTATTCTAAATATATACGCACCCAATACAGGAGCACCCAGATACATAAAGCAAGTTCTTAATGATCTGCTAAGAGACTTAGACTACCACACAATAATAGTGGGAGGCTTTAACACTCCACTGTCAATATAAGACAGATCAATGAGACAGAAAATTAACAAGGATATGCAGGACTTGAACTCAGATCTGGACCAAGTGGACCTAATAGACATCTACAAAACTCTCCACCCCAAATCCACAGACTATACATTCTTTTCAGCACCACATTGCACTTACTCTAAAATTGATCACATAATTGGAAGTAAATCACTCCTCAGCAAATGCAAAGAATGGAAATCATAACAAAACGTCTCTCAGACCACAGTGCAATCAAATTAGAACTCAGGATTAAGAAACTCAGGCAAAACCACACAACTACATGGAAACTGAACAACCTGCTCCTGAGTGACTACTGGATAATGAAATGAAGGCAGAAATAAAGATGTCCTTCAAACCCAATGAGAACAAAGACACAACATACCAGAATCTCTGGGACACATTTAAAACAGTGTCTAGAGGGAAATTTATAGCACTAAATGCCCACATGACAAGCAAGGAAAGATTGAAAATTGACACTCTTTGTCAAAATTAAAAGAACTAGAGGAGCAAGATCAAACAAATTCAAAAGCTAAGAGAAGACAAGAAATTACTAAGATCACAGAAGAACTGAAGGAGATAGACAAACAAAAAACTCTTCAAAAAAATCAATGAATCCAAGAGGTCGTTTTTTGAAAAGATCATCAAAATAGATAGACTTCTAGCCAGACTAATAAAAAAGAAAAGAGAGAAGAATCAAATAGATGCAATAAAAAATGATAAAGGGGACATCACCACCGATTCCACCGAAAAACAAACTACCATCTGAGATTACTATAAACACCCCTATGCACATAAATGAATAAATCTAGAAGAAATGGATAAATTCTTGGACACTTACACCTTCCCAAGGCTAAACCAAGAAGAAGTTGAATCCCTGAATAGACTAACAACAAGGTCTGAAGTTGAGGCAGCAATTAATAGCCTACCAACCAAAAAAAGTCCAGGTCCTCCAGACAGATTCACAGCTGAATTCTATCAGACATACAAAGAGGAGCTGGTACCATTCCTTCTGAAACTGTTCCAAAATATACAAAGAGAGGGAATCCTCCCTATCTCATCCTGATACCAACATCATCCTGATACCAAAACCTGGCAGAGACACAACTACAAAAGAAAATTTCAGGCCAATGTCCATGATAAACATTGATGCAAAAATCTTCAATAAGACACTGGCAAACCAACTGCAACAGCACATCAAAAAGCTTCTCCATCATGATCAAGTAGGCTTCATCCTGGGGATGCAAAACTGATTCAACATACACACATCTATAAACATAATCCATCACATAAACAGAACCAAAGACAAAAAACCACATGATTATATCGATAGATACAGAGAAGGCCTTGGGCAAAATTCACCAGCCCTTTATGCTAAAATCTCTCAATAAACTAGGTATTGATGGAATGTATCTTCAAATAATAAAAGCTATCTATGACAAACCCACAGCCAATATCATACCGAATGGGCAAAAATTGGAAGCATTCCCTTTTAAAACTGGTACTAGACAAGGGTGCCCTTTCTCACCATTACTATTCAACATCGTATTGGAAATTCTAGCCAGAGAAATCAGGCAAGGAAAAGAAATAAAGGGTATTCAGTTAGGAAAGGAGGAAGTCAAATTGTCTCTATTTGCAGATGACATGATTGTATATTTAGAAGACCCCTTCCTCTCAGCCCAAAATTTCCTTAAGATAAGCAACTTCAGCAGTCTCAGGATACAAAATCAATGTGCAAAAGTCACAAGCATTCCTATACAACAATAACAGACAGACAGGGAGCCAAATCATGAGTGAACTCCCATTCATAATTGCTACACAGAAAATACCTAGGAATACAAGTAACAAAGGACATGAAGGATCTCTTCAAGGAGAACTACAAACCACTGCTTAAGGAAATAAGAGAGGACACAAACAGATGGAAAAACATTCCATGTTTATCTTTAGGAAGAATCAATATTGTGAAAATGGACATACTGCTCAAAGTAGTTTATAGATTCAACACTGTCCCCATGAAGCTACATATGACCCTCTTCATAGAAGTGGAAAAAAACCACCTTAAACTTCACATGGAACCAAAAAAGAGCCCACATAGCCAAGACAATCCTAAACAAAAATAACAAAGTTGGAGGCATCATGCTACCTGACTTCAAACTATACTATAAGGCTATAGTAATCAAAACAGCATGGTACTGGTGCCAAAAAGATATAGACCAATGAAACAGAACAGAGGCCTTGGAAGTAATGCCACACACCTACAACCATCTGATCTTTGACAAACCTGACAAAAACAAGTAATGGGGAAAGGATTCCTTGCTTAATAAATGGTGTTGGGAAAACTGGCTAACTATATGCAGAAAGCTGAAACTGGGCCCATTCCTTATACCTTATACAAAAATCAACTCCAAATGGATTAAAGATTTAAACATAAGACCTAATACCATAAAAACCCTAGAAGAAAACATAGGCAATAACATCCAGGACATAGGCAAAGGCAAGGACTTCATGACTAAAACACCAAAAGCATTGACAACAAAAGCCAAAATAGACAAATGGGATCTAATTAAACTTAAAAGTTTCTGCACAGCAAAAGAAACAGTCATTAGAGTGAACCAGCAACTGACAGAATGGGAAAAAAGTTTTGTAAGCTACCCATCTGACAAAGGGCTAATATTCAGAATCTACAAAGAACTAAAACAAATTTACAAGAAAAAATAAACCCATTCAAAAGTGGGCAAAGGGTATGAACAGACACTTTTCAAAAGAAGACATATATGAGGCCAGGAAACATATGAAAAAATGCTTATTATCACTGGTCATTAGAGAAATGTAAATCAAAACCACACTGAGATACCACTTCATGCCAGTTAGAATGGCGATCATTAATAAATCAGTAGACAACAAATGCTAGAGAGGATGTGGAGAAATAGGAACGCTTTTACACTGTTGGTGGGAGTGTAAATCAGTTCAACCATTGTGGAAGATAATGTGGCAATTCCTCAAGGATCTAGAAATAGAAATACCATTTGACCCAGCAATCCCATTACTGGGTAGATACTCAAAAAATTATAAATCGTTCTATTATAAAGACACATGGATACATATGTTCATTGCAGCACTGTTTACAATAGCAAAGACTTGGAACCAACCCAAATGCCCAACGAGGATAGACTGGATAAAGAAAATGTGGCACATATATACCATGGAATACTATGCATCCATTAAAAAAGGATGAGTTCATGTCCTTTGCAAGGACATGGATGAATCTGGAACCCATCATTCTCAGCAAACTGACACAAGAACAGAAAACTGAACACCACATGTTTGCACTCATAAGTGGATATTGAACAATGAAAACACATGGACACAGGGAGGGCAACATCACACACTGGGGTCCATTGTTGTGTGGGGGGCTAGGGGAGCAATAGCAGGGGATGGAGAGGTTGGAAAAAGGATAACATTAGGAGAAATACCTAATGTAGGTGATGGGGAGATGGATGCAGCAAACCACCATGGCACGTGTATACCTATGGAACAATCCTGCAGGATCTGCACGTGTACTCCAGAACTTAAAGTATAAAAAAAAAAAAAGAAAGGAAAACTGTAGCGTAATATCTTTATAAAGAAATTATTTTAATCTTAAAAAAAGAAAGAAGTATTATTTAAAATTGAAATCTGCTATAATGTCTTGTTCCCCCCACCCCAATTTGGAAATCAGAGCATGTTTGCAAAGACAAACCATCATGTACAGAAGTGGAGTGTGTCTCTTGCTGCCAGGTACTAAATTCTTTTGTTGGACTGTAAATGAGAAGTTTGTCCTTTTGTAGGAAAGTAAGGGCACATGGTTTATATTAGGATTTCAACATAATATAACACACTTACTTCACCTCATAGCCACTATCTTTCCTGAGGCTCTGGTCTGGATTTTGGCAGGTAGAAACAGAAAGCTTAAGGGGAAAAAATTACCATTTTTATAGTTAGCACTTATGGGCCAAGAAATTATTCAAGTTATTCATTTTAACATAACTGATTTTTAAGGGCCTATAGTAATAATAGTCATTGATCAACTTCTCTGTGCCAAATGCCTGACTAGGCATATTGCATACTCTATCCTATTTAATTTTCACAAAAGTCCTACAAGGTAAAGATGAGGAAAAAGACCCACAGAGAAGTCAGAAGTGTGTCCAAGGTCACAAGCTAATAAAAGAAGAGTCAGGATTCAAACTCATGTTCAAAGCCCATGTCCCCCAAGGAAAAGATTATACTTTTACATCATTGTGAAGGTTGTAAATTTGCTGTAGATGAGAAAGAACTTTAAAAAATATCCCTTTCTGTTTTTATCTTGTTCTGTGAGCTTCCCTTTTCAACAAAGTAGCTTGGAGTTTCTGTTTGGTGATTGGCACTTAGGATTTTCATGAATTTCCAAGTCAATTCTGAGGGCAATGGTGCTGTGTGCAACTGCTTGTTTAAAGATGTGCTGTGTGGTGGCAGGACCCAGCCTGCTCAGGCAGCAGAGTGAATCAGCACAGGGGGAGTGATCACACCAGGTATCAGCTCCTAAGTGAGCCTGCATATCGGTCCCTCCCTTCAGGGGCTGTGCATAAGGGCATTTCTCTCTAGCAAACATGCACATCATCCTGTCATTCTGAGCTAGAGTCTTCCTGACAATTTGTTATTGTTATCGCAAAGCAAGTTCTGTTCCTCCAGACTCTTTCCCTATGGGAAATGAGACTCAAAGAAGGGTCACTGACATCAAAATTTCGGGCTCTCATTAAACTATGGTTCCCTCTGTCTTCTGCAATAGAGAGGAATTGGTTCAGAGCGGTAATGTGCAGGGTAGAAACAGAAGGTCCCAATAACGCTATTCAAATGACTGATGGTGAAATGTCAAAATATTTCCTATATTTCTTTTAAGATTGAACCTGATTTTTCACTACAGGGGAATATACAAGCTGAGTCCAGGTATGCTCATGAAAAGTTACCCGAGCAATTTGTCTTGCATGCAGTGCACAGATCACTTCAACCTGATATGATGTGAAAATCATGATGATTGAAATGGCATCACAACTTTCTCATGTGGATGAATAGATGGCCCAGGGTATACCTTTGACTTTGTCTGTTTTTAGCTCTAATAACTATTTCTTGCTGCATAGCATTCCTTATGGTTTCTTCTGGGCTACACAGCACAAATCATTCCAGATGTGGAGTCAGAAGGCCTGGGTATACGTCCTCATGTGACCGTCACCCCAGTCTTACCTTTGCAACATCACCTCCTGCAACTCTCCCTCTGTGCCTGGGCCACCTCCCTCCACACTGGCCCCTCTGCCTAGAACAGGGGTCCCCAACCCCCAGGCCACAGAACAGTACCAGTCCGTGGCCTGTTAGGAACCAGGCTACACCTAGGAGGTGAGCAACAAGAGAAAAAGGGAAGCTTTGTCTATATTTACGGCTGCTCCCTATCATTCGCATTAGCACCTCAGCTCCTTCTTCTGTCACATTAGTGGCAGCATTAGATTCTCATAGGAGTAGCACCCTGATGTGAACTGCACATGCAGGAGATCTAGGGCGCACGCTCCTGATGAGAATCTCATGCCTGGTGATCTGTCTCTGTCTCTTATCAACCCCAAATGGGACCAGCTAGTTTCAGGAAAACAAGCTCAGAGCTCCCACTGATTCTACATCATAGTGAGTTGTATAATTACTTCATTATATATTACAATATTAACAATAATAGAAATAAAGCACACAATCACTATAATGTACTTGAACCATCCCAAAACCATGCCCTCCACCAACCCTGGTCCTTGGAAAAATTGTCTTCCATGAAACCAGTCTCTGGTGCCAAAAAGGTTGGAGATGCTGGCCTAGAATACTCTTCCTTCAGATTCCTAACATTTTGCTCCAACATCACCTTCTCAATGAGGGCTCCCTGACCACCTTAATTAAAGTTGTTATCTGCCTCTACCTTCTACATTCTGACCTCGGATCGCATTCTACTTATTGTCTTGGAAATGTCTCTGCAATTTCTTTCTGTGTGTTATCTGTCTCCCTCTCTAGAATGTGGTCTATAAAATCTCTTAGCAAAAATATACTTAGTTCTTAATCTATAAATTTTAATATTTTGATACAATAAGTTCTCTTTTTATTATTAATATGATGCATTATCTGTTTTGTCCATATTCCAAGTGCCTAGAAGAATGCCTGACCCATAGAAGGTATTCAATATATAGTTGTTTTGGTTATTTCTATGTTTGTTTGTTTGTTTTTTTTTTTTTTGAAACGGAGTCTCGCTCTGTTGCCCAGTGTGGAGAGCAATGGCATGATCTCAGCTCACTGCAACCTCTGCCTCCCGGGTTCAAGCGATTCTCCTGCCTCAGCCTCCTGAGTAGCTGGGATTACAAGCACACGCCACCACACCTGGCTAATTTTTGCATTTTTAGTAAAGAGGGGGTTTCACCATGTTGGTCAGACTGGTCTCAAACTCCTGACCTCGTGGTCTGCTTGTCTCGGCCTCCCAGAGTTCTGGGATTACAGGCGTGAACCACCATGCTCAGCCTAGTTGTTGCTGTTTTTGTTTTATTTTGATCCCTTATTAGCATGGAGTCTTTAAACAAAACCATTACTCTCTCAGAGCCTGAGCTATTAAAATTTATAAGTGGGACGAATAGTTAGCCCAACCAAGTTGGACTGTTAGGAAAATTAGATAAGGTAATGTATGCAAGAGTTATACATAACATTGGTGAGAAGAGTATTGGTTAAGAATTAGTTTATGTAGCCAACAAACATATGAAAAAAAGCTCACTATCACTGGTCATTAGGGAAACGAAAATTAAAACCACATTGAGATACCATGTCATGCCAGTTAGAATGGGGATCATTAAAAAATCTAGAGACGGCCGGGCGCGGTGGCTCAAGACTGTAATCCCAGCACTTTGGGAGGCCGAGGTGGGTGGATCACGAGGTCAAGAGATCGAGACCATCCTGGTCAACATGGTGAAACCCCGTCTCTACTAAAAATACAAAAAATTAGCTGGGCATGGTGGTGCGTGCCTGTAATCCCAGCTACTCAGGAGGCTGAGGTAGGAGAATTGCCTGAACCCAGGAGGCGGAGGTTGCTGTGAGCCGAGATCGCGCCATTGCACTCCAGCCTGGGTAACATGAGTGAAACTCCGTCTCAAAAAAAAAAAAAAAAAAATCTAGAGACAGCAGATGCTGGAGAGGATGTGGAGAAATAGGAATGCTTTTACACTGTTGGTGAGAGTGTAAATTAGTTCAACCATTGTGGAAGACTGTGGCAATTCCTCAAGGATATAGAAATAGAAATAGAAATACCATTTGACCCAGCAATCTCATTACTGGGTATATACCCAAAGGATTATAAATCATTCTATTATGAAGACACATACACATGTGTGTTCATTGTGGCACTGTTTACAATAGTGAAGACTTGGAAACAACCCAAATGCCCATCAATGATAGACTGGATAAAGAAAATGTGGCACGTATACAGCATGGAATACTGTGCAGCCATAAAAAAGGATGAGTTCATGTCCTTTGCAGGGACATGGATGAAACTGAAAACTGTCATTCTCAGCAAACTGACACAAGAACCGAAAACCAAACACCTCATGTTCTCACTCATAAGTGGGTGTTGAACAATGAGAACACATGGACACAGGGAGGGGAACATCACACACTAGAGCCTGTTGGGGGTTGGGAGGACTAGGGTAGGGATAGCAGGGGGTGGGGGGATTGGGGAGGGATAATGTTAGGAGAAATGCCTAATGTAGATGATGGAGGAATGGATCCAGTAAACCACCATGGCATGTGAATACCTATGTAAGAATCCTGCATGATCTGCCCATGTACCCCAGAACTTAAAGTATAATAAAAAAACAAAACAACAACAAAAAGAAGTATATATAATGCATCTAATAAGAGATCTTCTAGAGGTAACTGCACTGGGAACATTTTGTACTTTATCTTCCATTGGTAGAAATCAGATGTGTAAAGGAGCGTGTCACATCCAGCATGACATTGGGAGACACAGACGTAATAAGGAGGCAGAGGCTGGGAGTGGGTGCACAATGGTGGAAGCCAACCATGAGAAACAGGGGTTTGGCTAAAACTGGACTTCTCAGCTACCACTCCTGGTTACCCCTGTTATGGGGATCGCCTTCTAATGTCATTATGAGAAACACAAACACACGTGCACAAAATGAGTTACATAGTAATCAGGATCCGAGCATCCCCCACATGGTGTGAGAGCTCCATGTTGAGAAAACAAGGAATGAAAATTGAGAGGGATTTGAGGAGAGATCCTTGGCTGGGATCACATGGGAAAGGGTGTTTTATAGTTAATAAAAGGGTCACCCTAAGACTGTCTAGGAAGAATGTCTTGGGCGAGGTTCTATCTCCTGATGTTGTGTATGTGCAGCATAGATAACACTCACAAAACCACCTTTCCCTACCTGTCCTGCTAGTTGCCATCATGCATGGAAGGAGCTCTCACCGGAAAATAAGCAAGCTCAGTCTATTGCTGACTCTATCAACAATGCTTAGTCTCCAGATTCAAGGTCAGGATTGCCTAATGAGAACAGGCAAAGGAGGACAGGCTCTGTAAACTATGAAGGGGTGTACAGATGTCAATTTCTGTGTTTTCCCCAACTGCTTCTATTCCTTTTACTGTGATGCCTTAGGCTCATTAAATTACAGAATATCAAAACAAGAATGACCTGTAGAGATTGTCTGATCATTCATCTGTCCAACACACATTTTCTGCACATCCATTCTATGTCAGACTGACTCAGCACTGGTTAGACAAGAAATAAGTGTCATTGCCCTCAAGGAATTCAGTTTTCTAGGAGATAACAAGCAAAAAATGGAAGACAGTGGGACATCTACTATGACAGAGACATACATGAGATGCTGTAGAGCAGAGAATCTGCTTGGGAAGCTCAAAGGCAAAATACAAGACAGGTATGCAGGTAACTGCAGGTACATCTTCTGATGTGTATAATGGGAGATACAAGCACAGGTGCATATGGACACATATAAGCACATGGACACAGGGAGGGGAACATCACACACCAGGGCCTGGTGGGGGGTGGGGGGACTAGGGGAGGGATAGCAGGGGAGGACTCTTATACTATTTGCATTTTCTTCCTTCTTGAGGGAGGTGGAGTGACATTGAATTGGTGAATTTGGAAAGAATAACTGGGCATGCTCAGTTCAGCTCAGCTTAGCCCTTTTCCCTTGGGAATGAGTCTGTTTACAAGAATCCAAGTGCTCCATTTCTTCATGCCCTAAATCCTACCTGGACAGGCAATCCACGTGAGATACTCTGTCCTTCTGCTGTGATTGCATGGGTGATCCTAACAAATTTTGAGCCTCAGTATTTGCAAGCCCTCTTGCTCAACAGATCTAAAGTCACGTCTTTTACTGAGCCTCTCCTGGGAGAAAAGGTAATATTTTGGTGCCATCTCCTACTCTTTGTTTCTTTCTCTATTTGCTCAGACTTGTGGTCTAGAAAAGTGTCATTGAATAGCAGTCGTTGAAGAACCCAGCACTGGCAATGAATAAAAGAGGTGGTCAATGAGAGACCAGACCTAAATATGACTCCCCATTTCTTTCTGCTTGGGTTTTTCCCTCTCCTCAGTTTTCTTGAGGAAAGATGGGAAGGTATTACCCTAGATTGGAGACACAGGGGGAGAAAAGGGTTTTGGAAAAGAAGATGGTGATTTTAGGTTTGGTCACAGTGAATTCAGTGGATACCAACCAAGTAGCTGTGCCCCTTCCTCCTCCCATCCCTTATGCTATGTACACCCCTCCTCTGTGCACCTGTGCTTGTATCTCCCATTATACACATCAGAAGATAGAGCTTTAGTTACCTGCATATTTGTCTTGTATTTTGTCTTTGAGCTTCCCAAGGGTGTGATCTGTGTTTTAAAATTTCTTCACTGTAGGGCTAGGTCTTATCTGAGCCCCAGAAGTTAGTCAGCCATGCTGGTTGAGTGAATGAGTAAATTCACCTAACCACACCGACATGTCAGTTCCTATGCGTTTCTTCACCTGGGAGTAGCTGGCAATACACAGATCATACACATGCAGAAAAGGCTTCATCAGAGGGAATGTGTCTCCTCTGGATCAGCAGCTGCATCCCCGAGTCTCTTTTCTCTTTCAATTAAACCCTAATACTCCTCCCCCAGTGTTTATGCTTCAGAGGTTTGAAATCAGAGTCCACAGTTAAATGAGAATATTGCCACTATTTTCAACTCATGTTGACCCAGAAGTGTAGCTCTGAGCCCTGCTGTAACTTTTGTCAGCAACTCCCTGGAGGCTGTCAGTGAGCAGCAGTCTGTGCTTACAGAGTGATTTCCCAAAGAGATGCAGATTCTGTAGATACAGCTGGCAGGGGCCGATGCAGGGAAAGACTGTGCTCTGCAGGGAAGGCATCATCAGCTAATTGCTTCTACCCTCTGGGTCATGAAGAGATGCAGGAGCAGATCCTGAATGACAGTGTGAATGAGCCCCAAACATCTGGAGTAGAGGGAAGCCTGTCTAGAGTGTTCCTGACAGGCTCAAGTCAATAGCACTGGATCATATTTCCAAGAAAGGGAGACTATTTTTTCTTTATTTAGAAAGAATAACTGGGCATGCTCATTTCAGCTCAGCTTAGCCCTTTTCCCTTGGGAATGAGTCTGTTTACAAGAATACAGGTATTCCATTTCTTCATGCCCTTAACCTTCTCCAGACAGGAAAGCCATGTGGGATGCCAAGTCCTGCTGCTTCGATAGCATAGGTGACCCTAACAATGTGACGGACATGCAGAATAGTGCATAGAAATATATGCACAGTTTGCTAGTCACAAAATGCCTTTGCAATTACACTTGAGACAGTATTTTCTGCAATGCCTCCTGCAAAACAGAATATTGCCTGCCCTCCCCTCAACATTTGTGTGCTGTTTCCACTACGCTGGTTTTCATGGTAGCAATTTTATTGGCCTTCTTTATAATTTTTTTTTTGAGACAGAGTCTCACTCAGTCACCAGGTGCCAGGCTGGAGTGCAGTGGCACGATCTCGGCTCACTGCAACCTCTGCCTCCTGGGTTCAAGCAATTCTCCTGCCTCAGCCTCCCGAGTAGCTGGGACTACAGGCATGCACCACCACACCAGGCTAATTTTTTTTGTATTTTTAGTGGAGGCAGGGTTTCATCATGTCAGCCAGGATGGTCTCAATCTCTTGACCTCATGATCCGTCCGCCTTGGCCTCCCAAAGTGCTGGGATTACAGGCATGAGCCACCGCACCCGGCCTCTTCTTTATAGTTTTAACATCTTCCTGTGCATCTCTAAACAGACTTGCTAATTTGCTTGTTTTAGAACTTATGGAGTCCTACCATTATCATATTTTTGACATGTGTCTTCCACTTGACATCATCTTTGTGAAATTCATGTATGTAGATGTGTATAATTGCAGTGTGCTCTTCTGATTGCAGTACGGTTTCACTATGTAACTACCACAGCTTATCCATTCCTCCCTCTATGGGTAGATGGATATTCAGGTTGTTTGCATTTTTCTGCTGGAATCATTGTACTAGTATATTTATGTAGAAGTTTTTGTAATGTATTTGTCTGGTGATAGAGTTCTTGGATCACGGTAAAGTCTGCATATCCTCAAATTTAATAGAAATGCCAAACTCTCTTCAAATTGGACATACCTATTCATAGTCCCACCATTAGGGGTTTGGAGATATATAAAGACATCCTACAACTCTAACCGCAGGATCCCAAGATAATTTGCACTGGCTGCAAACAGGAAGCTCATACAAGTCCTTGGAACTTGCCTCAGACATGATACGTGGCATTTTGTCTCTTGCTTTAAGAGTTTGTTTGCCTCTCTGAGGATGGAAGAACATCACACAGTATTTGTTAGTCAAAGTATCACTCAGCTAATCTGGAAAGGCAGAAGGGCAGTTTAATCACATAGAGATGCTTTTCCTTCTAAAGTTGTACATATAGAAGTGTATTTGTAACAAGAAAATCAATAGAAAATTGAAAGCCTAAAATAATACTGCAGCTTCTCTTTTGGACTCTATTGATTTGCTCCAGGTACCTCTGCTGAAAAACAGAGGTTTCAAAAAATATACGCTATTCAGGGTCTGAATTAAACATCTGCTGGTATTCTCTAGTTGTAATAGGATAACATGAGTGAAAATGTCCTAAGAAATTCAGCCTTAGTCTATTCAGGGAATTTTTCCAAGAGAAGGAATAGCTTGTTTTGACCCTTTTTACCAACATCATCAGAACCAAAGGTCTTGCACATTAGGAGAGTTTTCCTTTCATTACTTTTTTCAGCCTTACAAACCAAGCAGTACTTATCTACTAATTGTCTCACCTTCATCTCAGTGTCCCCAATACCTAGCCTAAGTTTTGACTGTAATCGGCACTCAAAAAAATTTGAATAGATGGAGTTCTTGCACACTGGAGTTGAGGAAACTACCAAAATGAAGAAACACATTTTGTTAAAAATCCTGTCTTCTAAGACTCAGTTCCATCCAATTACTGCCCCCGCCCCCCCACCCCACACACACAATGTTGTAGGCCTCAAGACATCAGGCCAAGTTATTTTTGTAAAGAAACATTAATTCAAGACCTAATTATGGCCTTGGAAATATTGGTTATTAAGTTCTGTTAACCAAGGGCATAAAGGAGATTCAAAGCCTCCCACTGCCTTTTCCCAATATGTTCTAGTAAGAGCTTTTCTGTGTGATTCCAAAAGTCATTGTTTGGAGGCCCATGATACTACTGAGTCCCCCCAGAGTACAAAACAGCTTTTGTACTCTAAGTCGAGACTAGAGGGGGTATCACAATGGAGGTTTAACCAACTGTACTGAGAAGCCAATAACAATAAAAGAAATATCCGCTGAGAGGGCAATAAATCCTCTCCCCTTAATAAATGTCTGACAGGAAAGGAACTCATGATGTCTCAGTGCCGTGAGCTTACAAATTAAATCAGAAGAGAAGCCTTGTTGATTGATACTGCAGGTAATCAGATAATTAACCAGTCATGGGCTGAAAATGAAATACTTTTGGTTAATTAGAGGAAGACCAATGAATTGAATGCAGATGAAATCCTGCAAATAAAAGGCATTTAGATAAAAGGGCAGGCAACTGGAGAGATGGAAGGAAATGATAGTGGAGAGTGGAAGTTATATCATTCTGGTTAATGAATCATACACTTATTCAGTGCACCAGGCTCAAACACCAAAGGCATGGAGACTTCCCTGAGATGGCTTTGTAATCCAAAATCTAACATCCAGAAGAGAAAAGTAAGTAGCAGAAACATTTTATTCAAATATTATTCCATTTCATTTAAAATGTTAAATATTAAAATTTGTAGGAGACTATTGATTTGAACTAGTCTGCTGTACTGGGCTCAACAAACCAAACCAATATGGACTCACTTGGGCTAAATTGAACTAATTAACTTAGAAGTGCACTCGGGTAAACAGCTGGGCTTCAGTTGGTTACAGCAGCTGAGCTTCAGTCAGTCAATTGTAGGCAGCCAGCTGATTCAAATAAGGCAAGATGCCGAGCTGCAACCAATTAAGCTGTCTCTATTCTCACTTCCATTTTCTGTCTGTAAATACTGTCCAACCACCTTGCAGGCTGGAGTTGTTTGAACCTGTTCTGCTTCTGAGGGCTGCCCAATTTTTGAATCATGAATAAAATCCAATTAAGATCTTTAAAGTTGTAATTTTTTGTGTTTTGACAGTAATCTGAAATCTAATGCACCAGGAAGAAAAAAAAAATAGTGGAAGCCGTATCCCAAGAACATCTTCATGTTTTGCATTCAGCGACCCCGTAAGTGTGACTTGAGTATAGAATAGTCAGATTTTCTTTGGGAGTGATTGGAAACAAGACTTTAAATTGAAGACAGACTTCAGAAATTAAGTCCCAGAGGGGGCTTATTTGATCCAAATGGATCTAAATGATTACACATTTTATATGTATTTGAGAATACACTTTTTATTTCAAAGATGAGTAAGGAAACACCCTTCTCCCAGCTTATTCTTAAAACCCCTGATATGATTAGGCTTTGTGTCCCCACCCAAACCTCATCGTGAATTGTAATCCCCACAATCCCCACGTGTCGTGGAGAGACCAGATAGAGGTAATTGAATCATGGGGGCAGTTTCTCCCATGCTGTTCTCGTGACAGTGAGTTCTCACGAGATCTGATGGTTTTATAAGAGGCTCTTCTCCCACTTTGCTCGGCACTTCTCATTCCTGCCACCTTGTGAAGAAAGCACCTTACTTCCCCTTTGCCTTCTGCCACGATTGTAAATTTCCTAGAGCCTCCCCAGCCATGCTGAACTGTGAGTCAATTAAACCTCTTTCCTTTATAAATTATTCACTCTTGGGTAGTTCTTTATAGCAGTATGGAAACAGACTATACCAACCCTCTCTCCTTGTCAAAATACGTGCTATCCTTCTGAACCTGCTCTCCCTGTGCACCAGTCAGACCAGAAGGGGACTACAGCCATGAGGCATTAGGAAGTGGGAAATGAAAACCACTTGGGTCATCTCTGTTTCTCCATTTTTCCCATGGACCCTTTCTCTGTTATGCTCTTTCCCTTTCTCCCCTGCCTCCTCCCTTCCCCTTTCTTCCTTTTTTCTTCAACCATAGATCCACAGGAAAAAAATTCAACATGTTTCCTGGTTTGTAGCATATGATCATTGTCAAGTGATGCCGAGTCTCTGTTTTTTATATTTTCTTTGAGTTGACTCCTTTAAACCACACTCTTCCACTCCTTTCCTGAATAGTTGCTCAATCTACTCAATCTCTGTGGGTATGTATATTATCGAAAAGCATATTGGATAGATTTTTATATGCTGTAATTTACATAAATATATGGTGCTATAAATTTTGTTTCTTGCTTTTTTCTATTCAATAATGTATTGTCGAGATTTAGTCTTGCAGTTATGTAAATATAGTTCATTATTTCTGATGGCTGCTTTAAGTTCTATCGTTTTGTTTGCTGAGTTGCATGAATATCTAGTATATTCTCGATTGTAACCTCTTAAGCATTTTAGGCTTTGAAAACATGTTCTCTCTCGCTGCCTCTTAGCTTTGCTATGATGTCCCTTGATGAGCAGAAGTCTTTCATTTTGATGTCCAGTCCACCCTTATTTTCATTACAGCCTTTGCTTCACGTCCTTGCTTAAGAACAAGGTTACAAAAATACCTCTTGTCAGCTTTAAACACTTTCCTTTTATACTTATATTTTCATCCATTTGTAATTTATTTTATATAGTTTTATTTATACATACATATAAATGTATATATATTTGTGTGCATATATATGTGTGTGTGTATACATATATACAAATCTCCATATAATGAACCAGATTTCTCAACATCATTTGCTAAATAATCCATTCTTTCCCCATACATGTGTGGGGTCGATTTCATTACATAGCAAGTCAGCATGGATTCATGGATTTCCTTCAAGGTGATTCTGTTGTCTATTACTGTGCTTTAGTATTCATTCTTTATTACTGTAGCATTGTCATACATGTGATAGTTGGTAAGGTACTTCCTTCCACTTTGTTTTTCTGTTTCAAAATGATCTTGTCCATTTGTGAAGTTTTATTCCTCAATGTAAATGTTGGCATAGTTTGTCAAGTTCTATCAAATGACTACTAGGATTTTGCTTGAAATTGTACTGAATTCACAGATTAACTCAGAAAGAATTGATATTTTCGATAGGTTATCCCATTCATGATCATAGTATATATTCCCACTTATTTAGTTCTCCTTTAATATACCTTAATAGAGACCTGGTATTTTTCTAATGAAGGACCTTGTGTATTATTTATTAATTACTGGATACTTTAGTATTGGAGCTATTATAGGTGATGTCTTATTTTCTATTATATTTTCTAATTGATGACTAAACAGATGTTATTGATTTACATATGTTGATATTTTTTAATTGGAAACTTTACTAAATTCTCTTATTAATTACCAGTTTATTCTATTATTTGGATAGGACTCGAATGTGCATAAGCTATATGGATGAGCAAGTCATCTATAAATAATGACTTTTATTTTTTATTTTCTTTTATCTTTTATTTTAAGTTCAGGGGTACAAATGCAGATTTGTTACGTAGGCAAAATTGTGTCAGGGGAATCTGTTGTGTAGATTATTTCATCACTCAATTATTAAGCCAAGTACATATATATTTTTCTTGATCATCTCTCTCCTCCCACCCTCCACCCTTTGAAAGATACCAGCATGTGTTGTTTCCCTCAATGTGTCCGTATGTTCTCATTATTTAGCTCCCATTTATAAGTAAGAACATGTGGTATTTGGTTTTCTGGTCCTATGTTATTTTGCTAAGGATAATGACCTCCAGCTCCATCCATACCACTGCAAAGGACATGATCTCATTCTTTTTTATAACTGCATAGTATTCCTCAGTAGATATGTATCACATTTTCTTTATCCAGTCTATCATTGATGGGCTTTTAGGCTGATTTCATGTCTTTGATATTGTGAACAGTGCTGCAATAAACATATACATGCATGTGTCTTTATAACAGAATGATTTATATTCCTTTGGGTAGATGCCCAAGTAATGGGATTGCTGGGTCAAATAGTATTTCTGACTTAAGGTCTTTGAGGAATCTCCACATTATCTTCCACAATGGTTGAACTAATTTATACTCTCACCATCAGTGTATAAGTGTCCTTTTTTCTCCACTAGCATCTATTTCTTTTAAAGTCAAAATTAATGACCTTTTACGTTTTCTTCTTTTCCTCACTTCTGACTTCTTTCTGTATCCTTATTTACTCCTCATTTTGTAAAAATGATTTAACTGATGAGGTCAGAAGAAACTAGGCATATGTAGATCAGTCCTTTCTGTGTATCCCATTTGGGAACTCATCTGCCCAAGAACTCCTTCACACTGTCAGCTATGCAGTGAGATCAGGCTAATTTTCTGTCTGTGCCAGCAGCAGTGTAAACTTGTAAAATTCAGAGGTAAAATATCTGCAAACCCACTAGACTGGCTGATCCAAGCCCATTCTTCAATATCAGCTTCATCAGTTATAAGGTAATGTTTTATATCCATCTACCTTACTCACATGTCTTTTTCTTATTTTTTCTGACTTGATGTAGCATAAAGATGGTGTTATTTAATATCCCCTTAACATCTGCATACCTTCTGATCGTTACACCTCTGCTATGATGGGAAAGTTTATGCCCCTTCAAAATTTATGTTGAAACATAATCTCTAATGCAAAGTATTAAGAGGTGAGGCCTTTAGGAGGTGGCATGGTCATGAGGGCTCTTCCCTTGCGAATGATATTTAGGCTTTTATGAAAGAGTCTAGACACAGCGTTTGGCCCATTTCTGCCTTTTGACCTTCCACCATCTGAGGACATAGCATCCAAGGTGCTATCTTGGAAGCAGAGACCAAACCCTTGCCAGGCACCAAACTTTGATTTTTTGTCAGATTTTTTTTCTATTTTCCAAAATGTGTCCATGTCTTCTAGGTTTTCAAACTTATCACTGCTTTTCTTCATAGTATGTTTTTGAAGTCAAATATTTTTTAGGACAGTTTTGAAATTATAAAAAGTTACAAAGATAGTATAGAGAGCTCCCAGAAAGCCCATACTCAATTTCCCCACTGGTAAATCTTCCATTAGTATGGTACATTTGTTACATTAATGAACCAATGTTAATACATTATTTTAGAGTCCATACTTTTCTTAGTTTTCATCTGATACATTTTTTTTTCTGTTCTAGGATCCCAGAATCCCATAGTACATTTAGTTATGTCTTCTTAGGCTCTTCTTAGCAGGGACAGGTTCTCAAAATTTCCTTATTTTGGATGATCTAGACAGTTTTAAGGAGTACTTGTTAGGAATTTATAGAATGTCACTCAATCGAATTTGTCTGATTTTCTCCTCATTAGACAGGGATTATGTGTTTGGGGAAAGAACACCACAATGTTAAAGTACCATTTTCATCACATCACATCAAGTGTACACAATACCAACATGACTCATCACTGTTGAGGTTGACCTTGATCACTGACTGAGGGTGAGTTGTCCAGGTTTCTCTACTGTGAAGTGATGCTTTTCATCCCCCTTTCCATAGTGTGCCCTTTTTGGAAGTGAGAAGTACACCACCTCAAGGACAGAGTGCCTACATAAATTATTTGAAATTCCACATGGGAGATTTGTCTGTTCTCCCCAACTTACTCATTTATATCAATATGGACTGGTGTCTATTTATTTTATATTTTGGGTGTTGTATTATTGTTCAAATCTTATTGAAGTTATACTGGTAGGTATTTTTACCTTCAAATTCTGTTGCATGCTTACTTTGCATCTTTTCTCCTTTTTCCTTGATTAATATAGCCAGAAATGTATCTATCTTATTAGTCTTCAAAAAACCAACTTTATTAATTACCTAAATTGCTTTTTCTGTTCTCATTAATTTCTGTCCTTATCTTTATTGTTGCATTCCTTCTTGTTTCTTTGTGTTGACTTTGTTGCTTTTTATCTAGGCTTTAGAGTTGAATGCTGAACTCTTTTGTAGTAACCTTTTTGTTCTTGTTGCTCTCTGTTATATCTAACGAAAGGTTTAAATTTCCCTCTAAATACCGCTTTAGCTGCATCTCACAAATTTAAAATGTGGAATCTTCATTGTCACTCACCTCTAAGTGAATGCAATTTGCCTGATGATTTCTTCCTCAATCAATGAATATTCATCTCACCCCTGCCCTCAACATAGGACACATTTTTTAGTTATACAAGTTATTCATTTATAATCTTGTTGTATTATGATAAGAAAACATATTAGTTTTTGATTCTTTGGAACTTATTAAGGCTTCTTTTGCGCTTATTACATGGTACTATTTGTTATTTTTATAAGAATGCTAAGAATATAGTTTTTATACACAGTCCAGATTATTTATCATATTAATTCAAACTTATCTCTTTGCTTACATTTTCTATACGATCTGTCAGCTATTAAAAAGGCTGTCTTAGAATCTCAAGCTATAGTTGCTGATCTACACGTTGTTCTGTTTTGCTTTATTCAGTTGCATATTTTAAGGCGCATTGTGATTCACAATTATATTCTCTCATAGCTCTTTCACAATGTATACCTTTACTGTTTAACTCATGTGATGTTTTCCCCTTTTAATTCAATTTTGTGTAGTGTGAACATTGTTATGCAAAAATTTGTTGTTTTTATTAATATTTGTACAGTCTATATTTTCAATTTTTCTGTATTTTTGTGTTATATATATCTCCTGGAAGCAATATATTTTAAAATCTTATTTTTTAAAAAATCCAACAGCACTTAAGCAGTTTCTTTTCCCTCTTTCTTGTCTCCCTCTGGGTAAATCATATGTTCTTCTTGAACAGTTAACTTATTTCTATTCATTTAATGGTTTTTCCTTATAAAATTCCCATTAAATTATAACATTAATTTGTAATTTTTATAATAACTAAATTTATACTCATCAAGAGTGTTTACTTTGGATTATCATGGCTATGCTTGGTTTTTGTAAGAGGGAAGTATAGGACGTCATTGCATGTGTAAGCAAAAATAAAACTTATTTACTTACCCATACTTACTATACCTCATTTTTCTCTCCTGAATTAATCTCTTCTCTTTGCTAGAGTATTTCTTTCAAAGATGTTCTTGAAGTGGGAAGCAATTTTAAAATACTACTTCAGTGTCTTCTTGCATACAGCATTACTGTTTTATTTCTTCCTGGAACATGCATTGAATACTTTTCAATGCATGCTGATACTTTTCTGTCTTCCATGTCTCTCAATGTTAACTTTATTCTTTTCATCTCATTAACCCTTCCTGGTACTCTCTGGGACAATTCCTCAACTTGAAATTCCATTTAGTCTTTGGAAGTATCCATTCAGTTATTCAACTCATCTACTGAGTTTTTCATTTCTACACTTAAATTTTTCATGGCCAAGATCTCCCATTGTTTCTCATTTGTAACTACTTGTTCTTACTTTGTATTCAAATATCACTCCTTCCCTTTTAAAAGATATTTACTAGGCTTATTTTAAGTGTCTCTAATAGATATTTCTTTTTATATTATCTTTAGGGTGTGTGTGTTCCAGAGAAGTCTTATTAAACAACTCCTAAACCCCCACCCCAAACCTTGCATGTCAATTTCAGTTGAGAGTAATGTATACCTGAAGGAGAATCAAAATCTTAAGACTGTGAGTTTGAGGGTCCAGAGTACTCTTTAGGCTTCACAGCCTCTGATGTTTCCATCAGGAATCAACCAGTTACAGTTTGCTTTCCCCTACCTTTCCCTACCCTGCACTTCCTGAGACCTCACCCTCAAAGCCCTGGGAACTTCTCTTTTCTGAGGACTGCTCCTCTGTGCTTTGGGGTTGAAGAGGTAAGGAGAAATTTTCAGGGGCTAGTTGGCATCCCCACACTTGTTCTTACTCCCAAGGGTCTCCAGCTCTGCCCCAATGTTGGCTAGCTGCTCTGATACATTTTAATTTGGGGAGGTGCTTTGCCACTGAAGCAATAGGAGGTCAATTAGCCCACTGAGGCCAGGGTAAGAGAGATAAAAGGTGCACCCCGCCAGTACTTTGAAGCACGTCTCCAATCTATGGCCCTGGGCACCGCCTGATATAGGCTATCATCTTCCTATCACCCAGGAATTCAATGATCTTTCATCTTCCCATGGGTTTTTTGTGGTTTTAGTGTTAAGTGCAGCGATCCATCCACATATCTTCTGTTTCTTTTCCTAAAATCTCCAAAGTTGGATTTAAGGAAGGGAGGCAATGGCTTATATTAATTTTCATGTTGTCCAGAATTGAAATTTCTTCTAAAGATTGTGTGTGTTGATGATTATAGGAACCATGAGGCCTATAGCCCCATGGCTATACACAATGCCTAGCACATAGTAGGTTCTCACTAAACACTGCTTCAACAAACTGGTAAATTTATTCAAAGATATTTTAGATGATATGTAATATCATGTTCCGTATTTTAACTTTTATAGTTATGCTTCACTTGAAAAGAAATTATGTTGTTTTGGCTGGCCTAAAAAAGGAAAGTGATTGCATTTTAATAGCTTAACCACAAGGAAAGCCCCAAAACAGAGTAAATGGTGCATGCAGATACAAGGCTGGGACAGATTTCCAAATACATTTACATTTTTCTTTCTGATATCTAAGATTTTCTGGCTATGGGATCCATTTTCAGGCTGCATATCATCATGTTAATACTGTGAGATTTTCAGCATTTATTAGTGCTATTATTTTCATCTATACCACTCCTTCAGACGAACTCAGTACATTTTACAAGAGCCTGCAGAACAGACATCAATGCTTTGAGTCTCATGAGAAGATGGAAAACACTGAAGAGGGAATAATTAACAACTTTTTCTACCACTTACTACTTTTTAAAGAAGAAAAAAGAAAGGAAAAGAGAGAGGGAGAAAAGGAAAGGAAACCACAGAAAAGAGAAGGAAAGAAAGGAAAGGAAAGACAGACAACAGCCAGCCTGCCCTCACCTCTTCCTCAGTTGTCCTCTGTCCCTTGAGATTCTGCCCTACCTCACCCACTCTTCTTCCTCTGGATGTCTGGCCCTGGACTTCTGTTTTTATTTCAAATGGGATCTTGTAGCTACTCTATAATCTCCATGTTCACCTCTGTGAAGTCTTAATGTATATCTCACAGTGGCAATCCTGGGCTCTCTTCCCCATCTTCTAACCACCCCTTTCCTGCTATTGTCTCAACAAAACTACGTGTGCTTTGTTGAGAAAGTTGGAAATGTCCACCAGAAGCTTTGTCCTATCCTCCTCTTTACGATGGAGCATTTCTCTCTGCACATCCAACCATCTTTTCTCCCTCCAGCTTCATGGGTTCCTTTCTAGCTCCTTCAATGCCATCTCCTCCTCCTCTTCTCTCTTCTGTTGATACCTTGGATGCCTCTCTCTTCCTTTTCCTCCTCTTTCTCTTTGTAAATCAGTATTTTATCTATTGATCACTTGATGGGTACTTAGCACTATGTGAAGCCAAGTATTTCATAAATTAACTCACTTAACAGTCACAATATCCCAATGAAATATATACTATTATTACCCCTTTTATTATTAATATTAATATATAATAATATTAATAATAATAATTAATAATAATAATAATATTAATATGTATTATTATTACCCTATTATTATTGTTTTACAAGAGATGCTTTTAAGGTTTAGAGAAATCAAGTAACTTGTCCAAGACTGCACAGCTTACAATCAGTAGATTTCATTACTCCTTCCCCTTGGCCTTCAAACATGAGCATGTTTTGGATATATAACTAAGAAAACAAAGGAATTACCTCTTTTGAGGCATAGTTCTATCCCTTCTCTTTCTTTCCTTGCTAGTTTGTTTGTCAAGCAAATAACTATTTATGCTCCTGTTTTCTCATCATCAAAACCTGCCTTACATCCTTGCATTCTGACTTCTTCCTTCTGACATTCTGCCATTGCTAGAGTGACCTCTCCAGAGTCACCAGTGGCCACCTGCTCTCTGAACAAATGACCTTTATAATCTTTTTCCTTGATCCCTCTGTATCTGTTGACGCTATTGATGATTCTGTCTTTGAAGTTCAGCTGCCAGCCAACATGGCTTACTTAGCAAATTTGTGTGGCCAGTCAGATGTGCTGTTTGATGGTGCATTTGTGTACACATGGGTGAGCCACTAATGGATGCACATGGCCAGAAGTTCTCATTTTCTTTGAGGGTCAGGAGGCATAATTATCTACAGGATGGGAAGGATCTTTTACAGATATGGGGCTATTTTTGCAGGAGAACAAATTATTTGCCTCTTTTGAATAATGTAGAATCATGTGCGGTGACCCTATGTGCATATATATCTTACATCTTAAGGGGCTAGATAACAAAGTAATAATTGTATTTGCAACAAAACATAAGTAACCCTGATAAAACTACAGGGATTTGGGATCTTGAGGGAATGAGGCAGGGGTAGAGTTGGGAGGAGTGTTTTTCATTTTTATTGGATAGTTTAGTAGAAAATGAATCTCCTGGGGATATTTTATATGTAATGTTGCCAAAGCTTCTCCTAATTACTCTCCTAGAAGTTGGTGTGAATATCACAGAATATTTATTTTCTCTGATGATTTCACAGTTTCTAAAATGAAAGAAGTAACTCAAACAAAATAATTACAGATTTTATTCCTATGACACATGGTTTGGAAAAAGCAGGGTCTCTGGTTGACTGAAAACATGAATGCATGTGACTTAATATGCCCAAGAGAATAAGGCTGGTGGATTTTTTAATGGATAATATACTTAATATTTACATAGAACTTGGCAGCATCCAAACTACATTCACACTTTTTATCCCCATTGCTTTCTCTCAGCTCTTTGGTAAAATGGGGATTCTGATCCCAGTTTCCAGATCAGGAAATAAAAGTCCTGACAGTTGATACTACATGACCAAGTCCCCATTAGACCAAGGGTTCACAACCAGGTTGCTGCCCCCAGCCAGGGCTAAGTTACATCTTCTTGCAGCCCCTTGTGTGCAGATGATTAGGGGGTTATGGGGACTGAACTGCAGCAAGAGGGCCTGGCACAGACATGCAGGCAAGCATGGGGGCTCAGTTAACAAATATTAATGAAACTGCATGGAGGAAGAAAATTCACTTCCCCAAAAGATAAAAACCTATTCAGTTGGTGTCAGAGGGCAGTATTATTCGGCTAAAAGGACAAATTTGGGCATGATTTATTCTTGGCAGCCCTATTACTAAGGGTAGTGAGTGTTTTCAAGTGGAACTTGTCACCTACCCTGGCCAGCTGAATTTTCTACTGAGGTGAACTCTCCAAGTTGCTGGATGAAGTATTAATATGCACTGTGGAAACTCAGTGGGCATTTAGGTATTGTCTGCGGACTTCTGGTTAGAACACCAAAATCCAGAGTGAGGGAGTGATCTAATATTGTTATAAAAATGTAAGAGGAACGGACATTTCTATCCCTCTAAAGCAAAAACATGTGTGGAGAAGAACTTTAGGGATGCCAGTCCAGCCACAGATCCCTGAGAGTCACGCCTTCCACCTTTGTACTGCCTGCCACACACAGACAAATGCATATACACAACACATGCACATGCATGGGCATGGGCCCCAGCAGCCGTACTTCTGTAATGTGACCCTGATCTCTCAGCCATAGGAGCTTAGAACAGGTGTGGACATGTGGACACTTGACCCAAGCTGGAACACTCAATTCCTCTCTCTCCAGAATTAAAGTCTAGAAAAAAAAGCAAATGGGAAAATACTGCTGAATAGTGTGGGTGTCAAGGCTCTAGAAGAAAAATCCACAACCTTGGGCCCTAAAGGTTCCTATTTCATTCTTCCCTTTCCTGAACTCTGGTTATTAGACTTTTTCTTTGACTTTAGGAGCTACTGCCTCAGGATCCTTCCAGCAAATTTTGCCTGAACTTAAGCTAATTTGAAGCAGGTTTGTGATATTTGCAACCAAAAGAATATCAACTAAACTATGAGACAGCCCCAGGCAACTGATAAATACCCTGTCCTAACACTGCTTCATCCTGTCTATAATAGATTTAGTAATTAGCTGGTTAAATTATCAATTTGT
This sequence comes from Sapajus apella, assembly GCF_009761245.1. Taxonomy (NCBI): domain Eukaryota; kingdom Metazoa; phylum Chordata; class Mammalia; order Primates; family Cebidae; genus Sapajus; species Sapajus apella. The sequence goes on from NW_022436953.1 coordinate 24,019,237, forward strand.
GCAAGTAACTATTGTAAGTTGAAATACTTATTTTTAAGTTATCTCTTTTTTGGAAAGTTTGATGGCTCTTAAATAGCTTTAGAAAATATGCTTTTAAGTTATATATAATATATGCAATATATTTAAGTTATGTATGTTTGTGTAGACATATACACACAGAGACCCTGATATTGGAAAGTTAGTTGAATCATCAATTGTGTAATAAGAAGAAATTTTAAGTTTAAAGTTTGTTTTTGGTTTTGTCAATTATAAAATACTGTTTACTTGTTGCAGAACATTTGAAATTGTGTCACAGTTATATCTCACACATTATACCAGAGGGCTTTACTTATAGTTTATCTGATCCTAATCACAATCTACAAGACATCACTATCCCTGTTTAAAGATGAGAAACTGTGTGTGTATGTGTTTGTGTGTGTGTGTGTGTGTGTGTGTGTTTGTGTTAAGAGGGGCAGGGGAGAGAGAGAGAACCCAAATAATTAAACCAAACAAGTTTATAGCATGAACTAATTATAAAAATATGGAAAAGCATAATTATTACTATAAAGCAATTCATAATACTTGGCATTTTGGATCAAATGCATGCAGAAAAAGCTTACTTTGGAGAACTTATTCAGATTTATGCTCTGTAGCCCACATAAATATGAAAAAGATTCTATACACTTCCACTGCATTTGGCAAAAATGAGTGAGAGTGACGGATGCCCTTGATACACTTGCTGAGTCACACTCGCCGCCAAAGCAGGCAGGAGGGAGCAGGTGGAGCACCATAGAAAATAAACACTCATAGGCAGCTCTGATGTGAACGTGGTTTGCATTGTTTAAGGGTTTATGCTCTTGTCAACAATTCTACAGCTTCCTGTCAAAAGTCAGGTCTCTTCTAAGAACGTTAAGCATGTCCTTATCTACTCTAAGATGTGAGCAGATTCTATTTTACAAACCCATGCAGAAGTCAGCAGGGGTATTTTAAGGGCTCCCTCAGTTATTAAATTGACATTTGGGAGCCATTTTTTAATTTTAAAAATAATTTCATAAGTAATCTATGTTCACTAGAAAAGTTTGAACTTATAACCAGCAAAAAATAACAAAAAAAAATCTTCTACTGATATCTGGATGTATGTCCTTTCATACTTTTCTAAATATCTATATAAACACATATATTTCACAAAAATGAGGTGAAAATGCCTGCTTTATTTTATATAACAGTATATTGTCAGCACATTGTCATAGGGAAACAATTCTCCATGAGCCTGTCACGTTTCTACACATCTTGTGAGCAGAGGCACTCTCCACCTATTTTCCTGTCTTATTTTTTCACAGATATTTATATAGTGAAAGGTGTGGAAGACTGTGGTAGCATCTCCTTTCAGAACAATGAGCAGATGTGTTCATTGTTAACTATAAAAAATTGGGTTTCCTGGAGTTCCTGTTCTCTAATGCAACCACTGATGGCAGTGCTAGTGTCATCTGGCCGTTTCCTGTCACTCTGTGGGATCGGGACTTGAGAAACTGGCAGGAAAAAAATCCTAAAATTCTGGCATCTGATATTACTGTGGGTATTAGAGATCTTTGTCCCTGACCCAGGGTTCTTGTGTCTTCTTTCATGAAACAATGGCAGAGTTGTTAACTTAGAAGTTGGGTAAAATCTCAGACTCCCCATGGTTCTAGACAATTATATTTCTAAACTATTTTTCAACATCATCATTCTTGATAGCTGCATTTTGACAAGTGCACTATGATGTCTTTATCCAATTCCCTGTTGTTGGATTCTTCAACTGATTTCATGGTCTTACCCTTGAATATAATACTTGAATACTATGTATTTATATATTCATCCCTTAGAGATAACTTTTCTGGATGAAAATTTAAGGAATTTTACTTTTGATGAACTGCATATGAAATACCATTTGAGATTTTCTGGGCATTGAATAATTAATTTCTATTGACTGCTTCTCTGTCAGTGGTCCTCAAGGTCAGGCTCACTGAGGGGATGGATGGGTCAACTCATGACAGATGATGGGATGGCTCAAGTGTCAGAAGCCAGTCATCCTAGGGTTAGCTGTGAGAATGGAAGGCAAAAGGTCAGAAATCCAAAAGGGTGATATAGCTCAAAAATCTCAGAAACAAGATCTCACCCCAATATTCCACCTTTACAATTTGACATCTACTTGTTGCCGAGCTCACGCACATGAGACAAAACAAAGCCAAGGCCAGAGCCTGGCTGATTCAGCTGGTAATAGACAGTGAGAAACTTTTAGACTTAGGCTATTTATTACTTATATACACAGTGAAAATAAGGGCCAGTTCCCCGTGATGTTTCCCAAATACCAGACTGGACAACACTGAAATGGAAGGGATCGGATGACTGCACCATGAGCTGGGACACTGTTGCAGATTTTGGCTGAACAGTTTCGTGGTCCACAGCTCTACTTTTGGAATGGGGGAACACAGCAGAAAGTGCCCAAGGCTTGTCAGCACCCTGGAGATCTTAAGAAACTGATTCATGATAACCTCCCAAGGAGAGAGGGAGATGAGTGGGAGATGGCTTCACAGCAGCTCCTACAAGCCTCATGTCCTTGGAGGAGCACAGGCATTGTGCCAAGTCATTCAAGAGGTAGCTTGTCTGGACAGGTGTTGGAATTCACTTGGGGTGGTTGGCAAAATATTATGGAAAATATTAGAGAAAGTTATAGATTATAGTCTCAAACCTTTTGGAAGGCTGAAAGGTTTTATTGGAGCAGGCCGAAGGTGGCTGGCCGGTCTATCGCTCAGGAAGAGATAGGGACGCTAAGAGGCTTTTCCCAGTTTAAGATCTGTTTACTCCACATCCTTTTGTCTTTACTCAGCTGTTCACTCATGTAAACTTTGTGCTGGATGGTCCTCTCAGGGAGAAGTCAAAGGAAAATTACCCATTAGTAGTGTTTACTCTGGGCCGGGAACCTAAAGCTTTTATAATTCATGTAACCATTCTTTTAACCACGTTAATTATCCACAAGTGTGTTAACTTAGAACCACTGTTGTAAAATCTTGACAGAATAAATGTGTAGATGGACAGAGGGTCTGGGTCGATTGGTTGCATTTTACCCTCTGAAAGCAGCCAACGGTCATCCCTAGCCCACTTGTATCACTGTAATGGTGTGAGAGTGCATTCATTCATCCATCGTTAAGTCAGGATCTGCAGGCCAGACTACTGCAGGTGTGATCCATGTCTCAGATAGATGCAAGTTGCCAGGGCATCATGATGGAGCCATTGCCCCACATGTACCTTTTTACCCTATTCTCTCACATTTCCTCCAACCTCTGCCTACAAACTACTGCCTGCTGTTGCACTTTCTACAGACATACACCTCACGCTCCTGCAGCTGTACCTTGGTTGCAGGTGAGCCTTTAACTGGGACCATTTTCCTCCATACCACCTAGCAAAGTCCCAACTACCCCCAAGTTGAGCTTGGGGCCTTACTGTATTTAATGATGAGAACATCCCAACAGCCCAGCAGGGTGTGTATAGTATACACATTTTACAGAAAAGGAGGGGAGTTGTTAGGGAACTTGCTCAGGACTCTCCAGTAGCAGAGCCAAAATTCAACTCCTTTGATCCTTCACAGGCAGAAGCACAAAGCCTAGCTCATAGCAAGTTATCACAAAATGTCTGAAGAGTCACCTCAAATGAATTGCAGCAAAGGGACATCAAGAGGAATTGAATCCATGGTCTTGAATAATCAGATTTAATGGTGGGTGCCAGAGCAACTGATGTTCAAGGACATAAGGGATGGGGCACTGTCAGAGTCAGAGCTAACTTGGCCTAAATCCTGGGCTTGTATAGTCTGGTCTTGAAGGGCATGTCCAAGCACTGGTAGAGCTGGGGGCTTACTGTGCTACTGGAAGCTTGTGTTTGAAGAGGGAAGATTCGGGCATAGAAGGGGCATCGGCAGGTTTTGGGTTCATTCTGATGTTCCCTACCTTCTTCTCTCTGGAGTCCCTCCTCCTTTTGCCCTGTCTTTAGCCCTTTCAGTACCAATCAGTTTATCTTTTCAGCCTGGCTGAGTCCTCCCCCTGGTCTCATTCTCCTCTAACCAGACCTGGGGTTATCCACTGCCTTTGGAATTCACTGTGAGGAGACCAGGAGACAGCTGCAGGTTGACTGAGCAAGGGTCATTGTCTATGTGAAGTTTCAAGGGTATCTGTAAAAATAAACACAGTTTTTTGCAAGAGCGAAATGGCATCTGTGGTAGAATTGGAAAAACAGTTGTCATTTTGCTTTGAGTTCTTCTTCTACAGATGGTAGCTGGACCTTTCTCTCAAAGTCTAGGGTGACAGTCTGCATGTGGCTTCTCCCCAGCACTGTCCTGGGTTGGTGGGGGTAGGGTGCAACACACTAGAAATAAACTTCCTCGGTTTACTGCTCTGATTGAGGCCTCCTTCCCCCAACCCCTCACCAGCCAGGCTACAGGAATCCCCATCTGGGTATCTTCCACATTGAAAATTGTGCTGTGTTGAGATAACATGGCACAGAGATTCAACCCATAGGGGCTTTGGGGTTAGGCAGGCATGGTTATAAGCCTCAGCACGGTCCCTCTACAGAAGCTTTTGTAACATTGGGCAAATGTCTTTGCCTCTCAGAGCCGCCATTTCCTCATAGGTAAATGGGGATAAGAGGATCTGCCTGTTAGGATGATAGGGATGGATATAGTGAAATAGTGCATGTCAAGAGCTTATGGGCATGTGGCCACAGCAGGAATTCACTACTGTTGCTCTATGACTGTTATCAAAGCCGTGGTCCACGTGTATGCCCAGCTAATGTGGTGCAGGCTGTGATGCCTGCTACAATGGAGCTATGATTATAACTACAGACTGCCCCCATATTCCTGGGTCCTGCACATGTGGATTCAACCAACTACAGATAAAAATATTAGAAATAATTAAAAATTACAATACAACAAAAATACAAATAAGAACACTTAGTATAACAACTATTTACATTGTATTTAGGTATTACAAGTAATCTAGAGTATTAGGTTTTCTAAGTAATCTAGAAATGATTTAAAGTATACAGAAAGAGGTATGTAGATTCTATCCAAATACTGAGCATCCATGGATTTTGGTATCTGTGGGGGGTCTGGAAACCAATCTCTCATGAATATTGAGGATGACTGTATTGTTATTAGACCATCTTCTCACTTGGGGAAACTAGATCTCCACCAGCATTAATTAAGCAATTGCTGTCCCAGAGAGCATTAATATTGAGAATCTCATGTTTTTATATCCCAACATCATATTTAAGGATATACAAGAGTTCTTTATCACTGGCAATAAACTCTAAAGATAAATGAACCAGATCCACCAAGAAATAAAAAGTCTCCATCTTTGTACGTGCACAAGGATGATGCTGCTACCTTGAGACCTAAGCCCTCAGCCTGAATGCAGTCAAAGAGCTATTGGTTAACGGCCCTGGAGATCTGGAGGACTGAACAGAAACTCACCAAATGATAATAACATTCTAGGGAGTCATAGCACTGATACATTCACTAGGCAACCACCTCTGATCTGAAGGAAGTCCATGCTGCTTCAAATTCAGAGACTGTGCCCTAGGCATCATATTGATTTTCCTCCTCTTCACCCACTCCAGGCTGTGAAACAGATTAATTGAACTGCTAAATGATGAAGTTATATATACCAGCTAATTTTCCAGTGGTCAGCATGACCTTTCATAAAAGTGTGTTCAGCATCTGAAAGTATATGTTTTTCCAGCATCTCACTGTGAAATACATATCAGAAAGTGAAGTTTTAAATGATTTTCTTTCATACCGACAAACTGGCAAGTATGAGATGTTCATTTGCCCCAGAGTTAGCAAATGCATAACCAATTATGAAGTCTGAGAATATCACAGTTGACTTGAGCAGCAAATAGTCATGCCTATGTAATTCCATTTAACTGGTTACTCAGTTCTTTTTGAAAGGCGTTATTAAGCTCGTCAGGGAATCTCAAAGGGAATCAGTTTCATTAAGCAACTAAACAATGAGAATCTTGGAGTATTTAAAAAGATTACAGGCAGACAAATAGTACTACAAAGTGGCCTGTGAAATACATTCAAGGACTCAATAGACAGAAATAAAGATTAACAAAAGTTGTTTTTTCAGATTGTGTTCTTTCTAATTACCTTTTTAATTGTGATTTTTTTTTCTAATTGAGATTGATTGTTTTTCCCAACATAAGATTTACTGCATAAATATATATATTATCTCCATAATAGTTATATTACAGATAAGCTAAAAGAAGAAAATGACCCATTTCAAGAAATAACCAAAATCAGTATTTTGCTCTAAACTTTCCAGAGGCTTATATGGCACAGCCAGATAAATAAAAGCCCAGGGGTCAGAGTCAGAGTGACTGAGTTTATAGCCTAGTTTTATCGCTTGTTGACTCTTTGATCTTGAAAATTCACTTAAACTGCATTTGATTCAGTTTTCTTATCTATATAATTGGGATTTTCAATTGTACCTTCTGTACAGCATTTGGGGATGATCAAAGGAGATAGTATGTGTAAAGTCTTAAATGAATAGCTGGCATTTGTCAAGTCTTCAATAAATATTAGCTATTTTATATATCTTATATAGACAATGTCTAATCAAAATGGGATTTTATTGTATGTTCTGTGTTTATAGTTCACTTTTTATTTACTGGCATATTGTGAAGATTCTTCTATGTAAATAGATACACATCTCTTAACGGCTGTATAATATTCCATCATCAGGTGTTTAGCAAATTACCAAGTAGGAGTCTAAGCAAAGCCATGGTTTGGGCCTCACCCTTCCTTGCTAGAGCTCAGTGAGGACAAAGCCCCCTGCCTACTCCAGGTCATCCCTGATGTGCCAAAGTGAGTATTTTTACCTTTGTTCAAATGCTGTGACTGAGTTCTCAGCATTCATGGACCTTTACAGTAACAGAATGCTCAACTAGCAGAGGCACTGGGGATTCCCACCATTGTAAGCTGCCCAGGAAAGAAAGCCTCTTTCTTCACTTCTAATAAACTAGCATCTCTGCCATTTGCTTAACTTCTGGAGAGGGGCCAACACATTTCAGGAAGATGCTTGGCTTCTTGCAGAGGCAGCTGAAACTCATTTGAATAACCAAGTCAAATCAATTCAGAAGAAGCCACTGCAGCATAAAAGCAAGGATGATTATTCTTATTCCTGCCATAACCCTAGCAAGTAGCACAGTGAACCAACTGCAGAATCATAGAGTCGGTGCTATGGGATGTGCAAGGTGACCTGGTCCTCCTTTATGGGTAAGCTAACGTGGTATGATCCCAGGTCACATGAAAAGGACGAGGCAGAACAGGCGAAGACTCAGGTATTTAGACTTCGTGTTCAGAGTTCTTCTCACTCCACTCTACCACCTTCTACTCTCTTCACCCAAGAGAGATGGAAAGTGACTGCATGTGCAGATTTCTGTGAGAGGAAATAATTCAAGCTCTACTGTTGATTCTTTTGGTTTCCACTAGGTCAGGACATCGTGGGGAAAATCAGAGCTACATGGGTTGGGGAGGAATAGAGTGCAGGGTAGCATCAATGAAAATGGATTGGTTAAAAGAGAAAAGGAGGTTACCAATTCAATCCTCTAAGTGTCTAACTCAACAACAGCAAATGTACTGTGTGTGTCCACCACTGGGGCATCCTATCTAAGAGCCTGATGCATGGAGAGACAAAGTTCAGTTCTTGGCAGGATAAGAAGAAACAACGTTCTGATCTAATGTGGAACCCATTCTCAGCTCTAGCATTGCCCCCACCAAGGACCGTGTAGATGTACGATGTTCCCTAAATTATCTTTTCAAAATGCAAATCTACGCTTCTTTTTCCCTACTTTAAACCCTGTCAGTGGTTCTCCATTGTTTTCTGAGTGAAATACTAACCTCTCAGCAGGAATCTCTGGGGGTGAAAGCAGCAAGGAAGGAGTAGGATGATTATGAGTTTCTTAATTACAGATTTCTCGAGGTCTAGAGTCCTCCACTAATGGTACCTGGCAGAAAACAGCCTTGCCATGCAGAGTTGTCTAGTAGTGGATGACAAAACCCAGTGAGGCCAGCCCCAGAGTGCTGGTCCCACTTTGACCACAGGCCTTCAACCTTATAGATTTCTGCAGTGTCAACCCAGAAGACATAGATGCACAGAATAGAATAGACCAAAGCAGTTGCTTGGTCTCCCCCAACTAGGCCCTTAGTGTCTACTGCATACCCCATCTAATGGACTTGAAGTTTGACACAGCAGTTGACCCCGTTGGTTTTCCAGTTTGATATTTAGTTATCAGTGTGCTCAGCCCTTGTTTTTTAGACATTTGACATTCAAACCACCCAATAGGGACTCTGTACATCAGCTAGCTAGGAAACATTTTGGGTATTTGGAAGGTGGCGCTATGTACTGGCTACCAGTTGGGTTTAGGTGCTGTCTTTCAACATCAGTGTGTACTTATGCAGTTTGTTGCATTTTAAATTGCTTCATAAAAATCAGTAAAGATGAAAACTGAAGGTCTGCTATTAATGGTAAGAATTGCTGGTTTATAAATGCATTGCAATTGAGACAAAAATGAAAAGCAATAGCACATTAACAATCTTTGATTTTGAAGAACATGTACAAAATGGAAGGCAATATATTGACAATATAATTTTTCTACACCTTAAAGACAGGGATGATTAGAATTTTCATAATTTATCTCTCAGAAGACAGAAGTCTTCTTCTAATATATGTTACCTATTTTCAGTTTTCACACATCTGACTGATATCCTGGAGGAATATCTTGACATCAAGCATCTCCTGCCACAAGGAAAGCTTTGGGGAGAAATGTGAGCAAAGTGCAGAAGGTGAGGCTCATGAGAGGGGTGGACAGGTGAGGCAGTGCTGAGTTCTGCAGACTGCCCTGTTGCTGAGATTTTATAGCTGGGGATACCATCATGACCCTCCAAACTCAATCTTATCGCTAGATACCGAAGGACTGTTTCCTGAGGACTGATGAACTAGATACACAGTGTTAAAAGAAAAACTTTAAATAAATTAACTGTAACAGAGTTTAATTGAGTAAGAAAAAGATTCAAGAATCAGGCAGCCGTCAGAATCACACAAGATCAGAGAGATTCTAGTGCTGCCACATGGTCAGAGTAAATTTATGGACAGAGGGAAAAAAAAGTAGCATGCAGAAAACAAAAGTGAGGTCCAGAAACAGCTGGATTGGTTACAGCTCCACGTCAGCCTCATTTGCACGTGGTTTGGACAGTTGGCTGCCTTTGAGTGGCTCAAGCATGGCTGCTGGGATGGACTGCAGCTCAGCTAGCTTACGGAAGCATACTCCTGAGTTAGTTTTCAGTTTGCCTACCTACTATGTTAGGTTACAGTTCCTCCATACGGACTCAAGGATGAGAGTATAGAGGCTTTCTCAGACCAGATTTTAGTTTGATTTAACAATGGTGGGGGGCTTGGTGTGAGATGTGGGGAAAAGGCACAGGCTAAGAGTTTGAGAAGCGGTGGCTTGAAGCCAGTAATTGCTCTTGGATGGAAACAGCTTTTTGCTTTCACTCAGGGGTGAAGACAACAGGATCACAGGCTATAAGGAACTGTGCTGTACGGAAATGAGACAGAAATGCCTATTGTGGGCCTAGCATGCCAAGTACATAAGTGTTCATTAAATGTTGAGGGGTCCCCTTTTGTCAAGTAGAGGGAGCAGAAGATGGGTCACATTATTTCAATACATCTGTGCCAGTTGTGTAGTTATCAAGTGCCCCTTGCTGTTCTCTCTGATCTTTTCACTTTATCTTTTAGCTTCTTTCATTAGGGGAAAGGAGATGAAGGGAACTGACATTTGCGGGTGAGGATGTTGCATATGATTATGGAGAGACTATGTGAATGACACGCCTGGCATTGCACAGTGCACAACCTATGCAGCTGTACAGAATGACCCTGGCTGTTGTTTGCCTCCTACTGTTATAGCAGGTAGCTAGTCAGGCATGAAAAAGGCAGGATCGGGCTCCCTCCCCCTGCATCAGGAATGTCAGGTGACCATCAGATAATATGGTCAGGCAGTTATTTCACTGTCTCTAAAATAATAATTGGTAACAGCCAGCACTAGGGAAAGGCAGTCTCCCAATAGACAGAAAAAACCTGAAACTGGTGATCAGCAGCTTCCTGATAAGATCTCAAGATTTGGGTGAGTGGGCCCAAGCATGTATGCTAAGAGGCAAAATGGCAGAGTTTAAGTGGTATGTGACTCTTCAAGAGTGTTAAACTGGTAAGGGAAGAACGCCTCAAGTAAGCATCATATAACTCCAGTAGACAGTTGTAGCGGCCCCTCCCAAGTGCTAGCAGGCCACTGTGCATGTAGATATCCCAGGAAATAAGGGAAAAATCAGGGAAGAAGAGAGGCAAGCTCCGAGAAGTATTGTCAGTATCATAAAACCCTAAGTCAAAAGTCAAACCGGGCACTTGATCTCTCAAGTTGCCTGTTTGGCTTTCTTCCAAGTATATTTTCCTTCCTTTTATACCTGCTCTAAAGCTTTTTCATAAACATTCACTCCTGCTCTAAAATTTGCCTTATTCTAAAACTTGAAACCTTTCTTCTGAGGAGGCAAGAACTGAGGTTGCTGCAGACCCATATGGATTTGCTGCCAGTAACACTATGTTTGTAGTGCTGTGCTAGATCTTCCTATTATCATATCAAATTGCTATTATCATATCAAATTACCCCTGAGAGCCCTGTGAGGTGGGATTATCCCTACTTGCCACTAAAGAAATACTGAGTTGGAAAAACTGAAGGATGTCCCAAGATCACAAAACTAGGAAATGGTGGAAATAGAATGACAACTCGTCTGACTTAGCTAGCTCTTTCCATCATCCCAGAGAGTTTGGAGCTGAATGCCCTTAAATGCAAATGAACCATCCACCTAAGAGTGCAAAACATATGCAATACACAGAAGGCCTACATTTCCTCATTGCATAATGCTTTCTGTATCTCACATTGGCTCCCAGAGACTGGCTCTCTTGATGTTTGAGGAGGAATTATGGCTTTAGCAGGAGCCTGTGTTCTTCAGTTCAGAATCTGTGCACTGAATCATAAACTCTCATTTGAATTTGATCTCCTGAGTAGGCTCCAGAATCTCTTCCTCCTCTTCTTCCTTGATGGCTCTTTTCATCTTTGTGTGTAAGGGATGGGAGTCCCTGCATTAGCTAATGCTCAGTGTCCTTCACAGCTGGGGCAGCAATTCTAAAGTTGAGCTAATAAAACCTCAGAAGAGAAAAAAGGAAAGCCTGTCCCTGTTACAGGAAAGGGATCCCGATCCAGACTTCAAGAGAGGATTCTTGGACCTTGCATAAGAATTTATGGAGAGTCCACAGTGCAAAGCAAAAGCAAGTTTATCAAGAAAGTAAAGTGGCAAAAGAACAGCTACTCCATAGGCAGTAAGGCGTTCCTGAAAGTAAGAGGAGGACCGTGTCCATCCTAGGAGCAATCCTTGTTTGTATACAGGATAAAACAGATAAATGGGCAGATGTAGGGTTTGCGATAAAGGTTTAATTTCCTTAATTACAATATTTTGCAAGAATCAATATTATCTTTAAAGCAAAACTAGAAATGCCTTTGTTCTCAAGATATTGGGGTATCAGTACATTCCCAAGTCTGGGTCTGTTTAGTAAACATTATCAATCTATTCCCTTAACTGTAAACATCTAGAGGCTAGGAATACTTAACTTTCTGAAAATGCAGCCCAGCAAGTCCCAGCCTTATTTTCCTAGTCCTTACTCAAGATGAAGTCACTCTGGTTTGAAAGCCTCTGACACCCCTAATCAAAAAGGAAGAGACTGCTGATGATGCCTTTAGGACAAAGGCACAGAGCTGGAAGGAACTTGCAGAGAGGAGCTGCCAGCCCCTACCTTCCCTCCTGCAGAAAGATGTGTTCAGGTCAGATAAGGATGTTTATGGGTATCAATGGGAGAAGAGGCATGAGAGAGAGAGAAGAATAAATAAAAAATTATTCCAAGGCCGTGGTTAGAAACTCCATGGCCTTGACGACCCAGGCAGCCACACAAGTGAGTAAAGCAGGTGGTAGGATCCATGGCAAAATGGAGATGTCATGCTTTAAAGGGGCTGCCCCTACTCACAGCCCCAACCAGGTGTGGCCAGGTACTTATCCCATGTACTAGAATGTACTAGGACTGATTTTAAGCAAATCTTAGCTTTTGAATTTTAAAAAATAATTGTAATAGCTACCACTTATTTTATTCCAAGTTATGTTTGTAATTTTTATTGACAGCACACATAGCAAAATTTGTCTTCGTTTCTTTATTAAAGTATGGCTTCAATCTCTGAATCAATGTAAACTTCAGAGTAGGGCTCAGAACTCTTTTTTTTATATTTTAAGTTCTGGGGTACATGTGCAGATTGTGCAGGATTGTTACATAGGTATACACATGCCATGGTGGCTTGCTGCATCCATCCACCTGTCATCTACATTAGATATTTCTTAAGCACTCAAGGCGGAGGGCAGAGCATTGAGCATGTCTCTATTTGGGAATAAAAGGAAGATCAGAAGAGAGTGGAGACAGAAAGGAACTATTAAGAGTAGAAAACAAACAGAAAATCACATCCATGGAGATAGCAGTGGAAGGAAGGGAGGTGACCATCTGCAGTGGCACCTGGCAGAGAGGTGGAGGCCCAGGATGGGCAAGGAAAGGCTGGTGAACATGGTGTACACGATATCTTCGGTGACCTCCCAGGGACTAATTTTGGCAGAAGAACAGAGATCAAAGACAGACTACGAGGGGCGGAGAAGTGGGTGGGTGGCAAAAAGCAGATGCAGCAGGTGTGCACTACCATTTTCAAAAGTTTGGCCAAACTCCTTAGAATTCTGAGATTTATATTCCACCCCCATTAGTGTCATTAGTTTCAGTGGCTACTTTCAATTAATTCTGCACTCAGGCATCCGCAGCCTTTTCCTTCCCACTGTTCAAGGCTATTATAAGAAAGAAAAAAGGAAGCAGCTCAGTTGGGATCTTCTTTTTAAATGTTCATCAAAGAAAGAAAATCAGCAAAACTGCTAAGTTTATTCCAATCACAGCAGTGTAGAGTCCAACTGCCAGATTTAGTTCTGCCTAAATCTCTGACCGAGGAGGTAGAGGTGAAACTGTCATTCTTCAGTTCAAATTTCTTCGGATTTACCTGTAGGTGGGGAAACTGTGAGGCCTCTCTTAGGACTGCATTTTTTGGTGACAGCCATTCCTCCAAGACGCAAGACTCCTCTTAGGCAAGACTTTGGCTCAAAGTCTCCTTCTTGGTCTTCTGAAACTTGCTTGGAACTGCAGTGCGGTCTGAGACTGCCGCCCAACCCCTCTCCTGTCCTTCTGTCATTCACAGGTGTCCGAGTAGCACAACCATTTGAGAGCTCTCGCAGCTGCCTGCCCCTCACAGGTGTGTCTGTGTGTGTGTGTGTCACAGGCAGTGTGACCACCACCAACACTATGACTTCTAATATATTAATCCAACTTCCCCTGACGCTTTGAAGGGCAACGATTGTACTTCTAGTTTAACATTTTGATGTAGTACAGGTTTCTGCAACTGAGCACTTGTAAGTGTATTATATATTTAGTGCTAGTGCCATTTGGGCACTAGGTATGTGCATCATATGAAAAGAGGCCTTACATTTGGCTGGCTCAGAGTCCAAAGGATAGTGCAAACCTGTTCTAGTTTCCTGGTCCTTCCATAGAGAATCCAACTTGGGCAGACCCGTGGGCATTTCCTTTCTGTCCAGCCTCCTTCCCTGACCTCATCACCATAATTATTTGAGCTCTTTTTTTTCACCGTAGGGCTCCTGGCTGCAGCCCAGAAGTGTGTGCAGCGTCCTCAGGTTCTGAGCGTCACTCTAGGCTCAGTTCTGGAGAGGAAGTGGCAGGCACTTAGCTGAAGTAAGCCTTATGTCCTTCGGATTTTTTAGACTTGAGCTTTAAGATGACAAATAACCCCTCCTCTAGCTAAATTTGCCGTCTTTAATTCTGACATGCTTTTATGCCACCCTATCAAAGATTTTTTCCATGTTTTTATTAATCTTGCCAAACATTCCCAGGAACTCTGCCTGGAGTGATGAGGTAGGGGGAAAGGGAAACAAAAGGAAAACAAACCCATCTCATCAGAAGTATACAGTTCTAAGCATTGAGAGATAATGAAATAAAGTTATAGCATTTATTTGAAGACGCTTCCATCTAAGAGAGAGCTTAAAGCCCCTAAGAGTCTTTTCTGAACCACACAGAGGGGAGTGGGACATTTAATTCCTACCTTATAATGAAAGCAATTGTCCTGTGTGCATCGTTATTTTCCCATTATCTTAATGCATCAGTTAATGAAAATTTTCAGAGCCCATTCACATGGCTACAGTAGCTGAGATGTTACATTGCATCCTCCACCCTGTGGGTACAGATTCAGCTGCACTGCACGTGGGTTGTCCGCCACACATCAAAGTCTCACCAGTACTAGCCATCAGTAGGGCTGCATATGCCAGCCTAAGGGCACAAAGCAACTTCCATTTCATCTAGATGGGTTTCTCTCCCCCATTACCTTCCATTTGCAGCATTGCTGCAGAGATAGCCCACTCAGAAGGTACCCTCTATGTTGGTGATGGCAGATTCATAGCTCCTGGGCACCACAGGCACTCAGGAATGCCAGGCACTTCAGGCATGACACACAACTTTGGGGCAATAACTTCCTCAGTGTGAGAAGACACAATATTTTTAATGTGTAAAGAGTTCAGACTTTATCTTCTGCCTGTATATAACAATTTCAGAATTGCCAGCTTTGTTTTTTCTGTACGTTGCCCTCTTTTCCTTATTTCTGAGAGCAGAAACGGCAAAAGCTTATGCAAAGCCTGATGGAAAAAGAGATTGGAGAGAAGAATGTATTCCCCAGGTAGCTTCATAGGGAGCAGGAAGATGAAACCGGTCAAATGGGTCATGATAGGAACAAGACACTAAGGTGGCAGGGACAGGACCAGCTGGATGAGAGAGAGTATACTCATGGCATAGCAGTGAGAAATATCTGACTAATTAGGGGTGGCAAAGAACAGAACAAGAGAAGTTATAGGCTGGGCACAGTGGCTTATGCCTGTAATCTCATCACTTTGGGAGGCTGAGGCAGGCAGATCACTTGAGGTCGGGAGTTCAAGACCAGTCTCATCAACACGGAGAAACCCCATCTCTACTAAAAATACAAAATTAGCCAGGCATGGTGGTGGGCACCTATAATCCCACCTACTCAGGAGGCTGAGGCAGGAGAATTGCTTGAACCCAGGAGGCAGAGATTGCGGTGAGCCAAGATCACGCCATTGCATTCCAGCCTGGGCAACAAGAGCAATACTCCATCTCAAAACAACAGAAAGAAAGAAAAAAAAAAAAAAAAAAAAAAAAAAAAAAAAAAAAAAGAGAAGTTATAAAGATTTGTTGTAGATTTTTGCCCTTGAATCCTCCATAAACTGTTGAGAGACCTAAATAAAATTAAATCCCCTACATGTGTTGCAGTTCTTCAAAATGTGATACTCCTCTGAACCTGGCCCAGTGGGTCTTAGCTTTATGGGCAGAATATCTTGTTTCGTGGCCACTCTGTGCCCATCTGCCATCCAAGCACCAGGACTAATATGAAGGGGCAATAATGTAGAATTACAGGCTTTCAAAGGATGAAGTCACATTAGAGATAATCGAGTCTAACCTCATATTTAATTCAGGAAGCTTCCTAGTGCTCCCTTGCCTAGTCTCTGTTTAAAGGATTCCAATAATATGAACTTCAGGTCCAATGTAGAGGCAGCCAAATTGTTAAGCTCATGCCTTGAAGTCAGAAGGTGTGGTTTCCAGACATTTACAATGGTTAAACTCCTGTTCCCTGAGTGTCATGACTGTCTTCTGGAAACAGGCCACAACAGTCTCTTTGTAGAATGTCAGTGAGGAGGATAAAGAACAGAATGGTTGCAGATATCCTCCAGAAAGAACAATGCAGATTCTAATCATAATGAGTACAGCCTCCTGACTCAGGGGCCTGGATTGAGTCTACACATTGACCAAATATCTCGTCAGTTTAGTGAGGCCCAGTGTGAAAACAGACATAAAATAAATGATCGGATGGAGTTTTGGTATTAAAGTAAGTTCTGGTGATATGCTAATACCCAGCTATGTTCAAAAGACTATCTACACCAGGTGGATAGAGAACCTTGGAAAGCCAACACTTTTCCAATCAAAATTATTTCATTCATAGAACTTTTTAGTAGTTGTTTCAAATAACCTTTCATTGAATGAACTTGGTATCTGAATAAGAATATATCACAGGAGTTGGGAGTCTTAGAAAATCTGACACTAAAGTAGAAAAAAAATTCAAAGAAAAATATTCCAAAATAATTAAGCATGGAGGAAGTCAAGGAGAGCTTATTTTTCTTGTTTCTGTGTGTGAAAATTTTCTATGATAATGCTATAATACCTTAAAAAGCAATCATGTTATGACAATACTCAGCACAATTTAATGGGTAGCTTTGTGTATGTTCTTAGGTTAATTATTTCACTTTTCACTACTTCAGTTTCTTCGTCTGCAGAGCAAGGGGATTCACATAGATTCTACATAACGACCTGTCTTCTAACAACTCTATTTTATTGTGTGAAAATTTCGCATACAATGCAATAGATATCAACCCATTCAAAACCTTTCACCTTCACAGTAGATTACTTTTCCAGAGGAAAAACACATCTTCTATTAACAACTATATGCGTCTTGCCCCAGGAATAATAAATACAAGAATGACAGACCTTTTGCATCTCAGAAATGTTTGACTAATACAAGAGCCATGAAACTGTGACTTTGGCCATGAGAGGATGGGTGTTATACAGCACATTTACACCTGGTTTACACAATGAAAACTGGTACCTTTCAGACAAGTTAGTGCCCTTTGAGTCCATCCCTTTTGTGGTACGTAAGGCTCGCTGCCACGCACTGCACACATAGCCTGAGTGCTCCCCTGTCCCAGGGCAGCCACCATTGCCTGAGTTTACTGCCCAGCCTGATAAGTTATTATGTAGACATGAATGCAGTGGCCATGTACGGCAGTGCCCTTGAAATTTGCATGCTCCTTAAAGTCAAACTACATCTCACATGCAAAATATAAAATTAAAAGAAATTCATGAATGGTAAATGCTACTGGGTTTAATTTAAAGTATAATTTAAATGACATAGAGTATTCACTACACATTGGAAAGGAAGAATTTTAAGAAAATCTATATAAATATTTAGAATGTTGGATTTTTGCTGGGTGACACAGTGATACAGATCCCATATTTGGTGCCAGACAGATTAGCTTGCTAGTCTGATGCTAAGTATTTAGCACCTCTGAGTTTCAGTTACTTCCCTGGTAAAATGGGAATGCAGTAGGTTCCTTTCTCCTGTCTTGGATAAGCTGAGTTATCTTTAGTTCTGTGGTATAATTTATAAAATGTTGGAACTATTTTATACATTTTATACATGTCTATATTTCCTTTCAAAATGTCCTGGTACATGTGATAGCAATACATCTCCATCTCACTGTGTTCCCCTTGCTTACTGATGAAAGAAATAGGGAAGAAAACTAGGGTTTCTCACCACTATGATTACTAATTTGCTGAAGCATTAAATGAATAGTAGATCCTAGGTTCTAATCCTTCACTTCCACAAAGGGATAAAGGCATGTCTATTTTACCTCCAGGTATTTATGCTGTTATGTTGCTTCTTGAAAATGGGCTATTTATTATATGCATAGATAAACCAATTTTTTATTTTTATAAAATTATAAAAGTCTCACTCTGTCATCCAGGCTGGAGTGCAGTGGCACAATCTCAGCTCATTGCAACCTCCACCTCCCAGGTACAAGTGATTCTCCCACCTCTCAGCCTCTCGAGTAGCTGGGATTACAGGTGCACACCACCATACCTGTCTAATTTTGTGTTTTTAGTAGAGATGGAGTTTCACCATGTAGGCCAGACTGGTCGAAAACTCCTGTTCTCCAGTGATCCACCTGCCTTGGCCTTCCAAAGTGCTGGGATCACAGGTGTGAGTCACCATACCCAGACGATACCCCACTTTTGAGACTGGATTTTCGTACAATCACATGCAGGACTATGAAGCATAATTTAATGCATACTGTCTTGTGGGGATAACAAGAAAAAATATGTATTTGTAAAATTCTACAGTAAAAATGCAGTGCTAGCACTCAAATCTTCATAAATGATAGCATCTGTCGCCATCACTGCTTGTTGCCTCTCCAGCAGCTGTCCCCGCCTATACTGCTCTGCTGGTGGAACCTGAATCAATGGCAAGCAGAAACTCAAAAGGCTAGAAACTCACTTTCCGGTTGCTCTTGAGCCACTGGCAGCCCTGGCACCTAGTTTTATTGAGAGACATTCGTGGAAACACTTTCGGGGTCTTCTTGGAAAGATTTTCCTCCTGGAGAGATACAGGCTAGAGCCCTACCCCATCTGGCTTTAGGACTTTGCAAAAATGCAGGAAATAGCAGAGGCAACAACCTGGTAACCAGACACAGCTGAGTTACTGAACCAGCCTCAATAATCAACTGCTTCTCAACTTATTACTTGGAAGGAAAAATAGCCCTTATTGCTTAAACTGCTTTTAGTCTGCTGTTAGGTACTCTACTCCTTGCAGTTGAAAACATCCCCCCGACTGCCTCTCCCACCCTTCCACTCTGGCTCTGAGTCTGCCTACCTTTTGTTTTTGTCCTGGTGTAATCTCTGGCACACCCAAGCATACTGCCAGAAAAATGACACGAAGCTAGCCTTTTCTCAATCCCTTTGAAGGCACTGCTCCCACATGTCCTGATGAGAGGCATGAGGCCCTGAAATCAGATTCTCCTAGAAGCCTCAGGGAAAGGGACTGAGAAGGGCAGAGCAGGTAGGAGGGACAGGCACAGGTGGGTTGGTGACACTGAAGTGGCCTAGGCAGCTGTCATGTGCGTTGGAGGAGCTGCCCCCTGACTCCAGGAGGAACCATAGGCTGTGAGCTGCAGCCCCTCTAATCCCAGAGGTGATCTTTACAGGCTAAGGCTGAGTTGTCCAATTGTCTGAACCCTAAGAGATAGTAGCTGAGAGAAATGCCATTGGCCATTTCCACCCACAGTGGCTGCAGAGAGATGGTGGAAGTTTCAGGGAGCCCCTGCATCAGGGAGAAGCAATTCTACAGCCTCTGCCTTGAAGAATAATGCTCTGTAGGGCACTGCAGAAACAGTGGCAAGGGTTCCATGAAAGATTGGGCTAATAAGGAACTGCTGAGTTGCCAGCTGAGGCACCCTGCTGCTCAAATGTCACCAGCTCTCTGCATCCTCCTCTCCTGATTCACCCTTGACATCTGTGCAGTAGAGAAGAAACTTATTGCTCTGTTATAGTCACCCCTCACTGTAGAAGGAAAATAGCTTCCCCTCACCAGGAGACTGTCTCTCTAGAGAGTAAAGCCCCCAAATCTAGAGTTGATCCAACTGTGAAGGTCCCAGAATTCCAGCCCAGCCTTCAGATGGCAAGCAGCAGATACTGCCTGGGCAAAGATGCTTATGCCTGCGGGGATCAGCAGGCAGGTCCCATGCAGGTAAATCACAGGCTGGCTACTTTCACAAAGAAGTGAAGCTCTTCAAACTATGTGCACCAGAGGAGGATGGTTTGTTTATAAACATTGGCCATCTCGAGTTTTCTGAAAAACTTGGAATGGCTCACAAGCCTTCGATAAATTCCAGTTTCTCCAATTCTTTGTGCTTAAGTATATTGGCTTAGCACAAAATGAAGTGGAAATGTGGAAAGAGATGGTTGAGTTGATGACAACCAGTTACTGTCACTAACTTGTCTACTGATATCACTAATATCAGACCATGGCTAACTTTCCCCAGAGCTGTGACCATGTAAGCCTTGTAGTAATAACTATAACAGCCAATATGATGGGATGTGCCAGACACCAGGCTCATATGCTTGTTATCATTTAATCCTCATGACCCTATGCAATAAGAATTTACTTCTTTTTTTTTTTTTTTTAGATGAAGTCTCACCCTGTCACCCAGGCTGGAGTACAGTGGCATGATATTAGCTCACTTCAACCTCCATCTCCCAAGTTCAAGTGATTCTCCTGCCTCAGCCTCTGGAGTAGCTGGGATTACAGGCACCTGCCACCATGCCTGGCTAATTGTTTTGTATTTTCAGTAGAGATGGGTGATCATGTTGGCCAGGCTGGTTTCAAACTCCTAACCTCAAGTGATCCACCCTCCTTGGCTTTCCAAAGTACTAGGATTACAGGCATTAGCCACCATGCCTGGCCAGGAATTTACTTTCTGTGCAGCTTTGGCCAAGTTACTTCTTCCCTTGAAGCTAATACGTAACAGAGCCAGGACTCAAATGCGAGTCTGTTGGAATCCAGGACCTGGGCTTTAGACCATAGTCCTATCCCATGTCCTCTGAACTGTCCCTGGGAAGCGTACCTTGCTCCACCCATCCTCACAATGTCTTTCCCCTGACACGTTGCCTTTAGGAAGTTGGCTGATTAATAGGCTCCATTATTTTTCAGGCGATTTGAAAGGACAGTTGCAGACTCATTAAAGATCAGCAAGTTCATGGAAACCGGGGTGACTCAAAGGTGACTTGCAGTGTTGCAGCATCAGAGCATCTGTCTAGCAGTGTGGTGGGCCCAGGGCCAAGCTCCACAGTGCTGCTGGCTCTGCCCTCCTGTTTCTATGGTATACAGCAGACTGGCATTACGCTTGTCCAGAAAAACAGGGACATCTCTAATTAATATCCCAACAATATTTTACTTAGAGTATGTGGTGTGTGTGTGTTATAGGGTGTGTGAATGCAGTTAAAGAGTATGTGTGTGTATTCAATGGCATAGCATAAATGACTTACATAATATAAATGAAAGGGAACATCATTATTCTTCTGAACACAGCAATTTCTATGACATTCCATCACTGGCAAGAATTATTATTTAAGGGCTAATCTATAGCTTCTAAGTCAATAAAGCCATGTAAATTAAGCCTACGTTCGCAAAGCTTTTTTTCCTGATACCAACCTTCATGCCTAGCCACAACTATAGAATTGAATTCTGGCTAAGAGGACACTTAAAACTTAAGTCATAGGCCTTCCCAGAAAGAGAAATTTGATTCAAGAATTTAAAAATCAATTGTGAATACTTTTAATAAGTAAAACAAGATACCTGAAGGTGTAATGTGTGCCACCTTAGTCTTTGTTAGGGCTGCTTTCCAAGCTTGCAAAAGAACATGAGAGAATTTTTAAAAATAACCCTGGAATTAAACTGACCTTTCTAGGCTCGAACTACTTTTCAGGGCAGGGCTGTGTGTGTGTGCCTGCATGTAAGTGCCTTGTGTGTACCTGCATGTATGTGCCTGTGTATGTGGGGGCCTGTATGTGTGTGTGCCTGTGTGAGTGTGTCTCTGTGTGCCTGTGCATGTGTGTGTGTATGTGCCTGTATGTGTGTGCCTGCATGAGTGTGCCTCTGTGTGTGTGTGTGTGTGCATGCTTGTGCCTATATATGTGTGTTGAGGACAGTAAAGAGGATACTCCAGGCTGTTAGTGCAGAGAGAATTTTAAAATCAATTTAATATTCTTTTGTGTGCTGCCTTACAGAAAAGACCCATTTAAATGAAACATTTTGAAGACCCAAGTGCTTACTTAAGAAAAAAAAAAAAAAAAAAGCAACTTTAAAGGCACCTATGAGACCAAATAGTTTGACTAGGAATTTCTATCCCTTCTGCTTTTGAGCACCACAAGCCAATCATTTATTATAAAACTTTCTAGGTTGTCATCAGTATAAAAGTTGAGAAAGCATGTCACAAAACTTGCATGAGTACTTAAAACCTTTAGAAAATAGCCACCTTATTTTGCCTTTCCTTTTGGTTAAATGCCATCAATATGACTTCATTTTACTTAACTAAGACAAAAGATGTGAAAGCTCCATTTACTAAGCAAGAGAGCAATCTACTCTAAATCATTAGCAATTATAAAGAGTATACATATTTCATTATGAGAGATTGGCTATACATTTATTTTCTAATGCATCCATTAGTGAGAAATATTGGCTGTACCTATTAGTGGTTGTGTTGGACAAGTGATTTATATTTAAAACCTCATTTTGACTTCTCAGAAGCACTTTGGAAGTAAGTGTTTTGTTTATGCTGAAAACCATGGCTGGTCTGCACCTCCTATGACTGCTTCAGGCAGCTTTGCCTGGCTGAGCTAGCATAGGAACCATGTGCAATGTACACTTGAAATATTCCAGGTTTTCTCCCTATGCAGACAACAAAAGTCATGGGAACTTCCCTCTCCTTTGTATTAACAGAATTAGAGTGGAAAGCAGAACTCAGCTGTTATGAGCCAAACTGTCCCCCAAAATTCATATGTGGAAGGTCCCTAACCCCCAGGACCTTGAAATGTAACTGGATTTGGTGATGGGATCTTTAAAGAGGTGATTGAATTAAAATGAGGCTTTTAGGGCAGGCTCTGATCCACTCAGACTTGTGTCATTATGTGAAGATGAAATTTAAACACAAAAGGAGACACGAAGGGTGTGTGTACACAGGGCAACAACCATGTGAGGACACAGCAAGAAGGCAGCCATCTACAAGCCATGGAGAGGGGGCTCGGAGGAAACCAACCCTGCTGACACCTTGATCTTGGACTTCTAGCCTCCAGAGTTATGAGAAAATTAATTTTTGTTGTTTAAGTCATCCAGTCTGTGACACTTTATGGCCACCCTAGCAAATTAAGACATCAGCTTACTTATCCATTGGGCAGATAGATCTAGTGTTATGCTGATGATTCTCAAAACATGGCAAACCTTGGAGGTTCAATGTCAGCTTTGCCCCCATCCCAGTAAAGGAGAGCCATCTTCTGTGAGTAACAATTTCACAAAGAACTTTTCTTAAAATTTTGGGAGCTGTCTGACCCATATGATTATAGTAACTGACCAAGCCTTCAATTAATAATGATAGCAACAATCGTCACGGGCATTTATTGGATGCTTATGATGTGCCAGGCTCTATACTGCACACTGTGTGTGT
The DNA here is from genome assembly GCF_009761245.1 of Sapajus apella. Lineage (NCBI taxonomy): Eukaryota > Metazoa > Chordata > Mammalia > Primates > Cebidae > Sapajus > Sapajus apella. The sequence continues at coordinate 24,042,332 of NW_022436953.1, forward strand.
GTTATCTGGTCATCATCATTGCAATCATATTAGGCTGATATCATTGTTAATCCAGCTTTACAGAAAAAGGATTCTATCTTGCCCGTGGTTACGTAACTAGGAAGCCCAACTTGGACCCAGGTAGCTTGCCTCTGGAGCTTATGATTTTAACCTCTAAGCTACATTCACTAGTGATGTCAGTGGCCTTACAATGCAAGCATCTGAAAATGAAGTGATAACCTTATTTTTTTCCTCCAAATAAGTGACTATGATGATAGGAGACCACGTTCTCTTCCGGACAGGGCCTGCCTTCTCTCTACTCTTCTATCCTGCCCACCTTCCATGGTTCATCCACCTCCTGCAGGAAGCCTTCTGGCCCTACCCCATCTGATATTGTTTGACTGTGTCCTCACCCAAATCTCATCCTGAATTGTAACTCCCACAATTCCCATGTGTTGTGGGAGGAACTTGATGGGAGGTAATTGAATCATGGGAGTAGGTCTTTCGCATGCTGTTCTCATGATAGTGAATAAGTCTCATGAGATCTGATGGTTTTAAAAATGGGAGTTTCCCTGCACAAGCTCTCTCTTTGCCTGCTGCCATCCATGTAAGATGGGACTCTCTCTTCCTTGCCTTCCACCATGATGATGAGGCCTCCCCAGCCATGTAGAAATGTAGGTTCATTAAATCCATTACTTTTGTAAATTGTCCAGTCTCAGGCAGCATGAAAATAAACTAATACACCATCCAAAGGATTGGTTGTGTTCTTTCACTTCTATATCGCTTATTGATGAAACTCTTCATTTGGTACTTGGTGTAAACTGTCTGACCGTATGTTCTCATGTGCATTTGTCATGTCTTACAAACTTTTATTCAAGAAATAGATGACAGTATTATGTGGTGGATATTCTAGGAGGTCATCTGCTATGGCTTTCATTTGTTAGAAGAAGGTTGTTTCATAGAGGTCAGTGTGGAGTGATAAGCTGGTTCGTCTGACTATGACCACAGGAGCTCACCGGAGGTTACCAGGACAAGGATCTGGGTGACCAGGGGCTCACCTCTTCCCCAGTGGAGCATAGGAGTTTGAACAGCCTATAAACAGCCAGCCTCTAAACCCAGACTGCCAGGTCCCAGTGAGTGGGCATGTCCCTCAAGGGCAAAGTTGCTGTCACACTTGTTCTACATGAAGGGACCAACCTTGAGTGTCAGATGGACAAATCAGTTTTCTTTCACATACCAACTAGGATAAGCCACATTGAAGTTTTCAGTGAGAAATGTATGGTCTGAAATGCATGAAAACGGTTATCCAAAATCACTTAGAAGCACTTTTTAAAATTACGAGTGCTTAGGTCCCTACTCCAGACTGAGTGAATTAGAACCTCCTGGAGGATGGGTTGTTTTATGCTTTACTGACCAAGTGGCTCTAGCATACAGACAGGAGACCAGCTAGAGAGCAAGAGAGAACCCCAATCCTCATGGTGATCACACCTGGGGAGTGAATTAGTTGGTTCTGTGAAGTAATGGCCACAAAGTGGGTCATCAATATCAGTTCCCATTCCCCTTCTTTAGGTAGCCCCCCTAGTACTAGGCACATAATAGGGACTGAGTAAATACTACAGGTTAACTGACATGTCGGCTCAAATAAGAGCAGAGCTTTGCCACGATGGGCCAGCAGAACATCCTGAGGGAGTAGAGTGACCAATTTATCCTGATTTTTAAAACTGAAGGTCCCAGGCAAACCAGGGTAGTTGATCATCCTGCTGGGAGAAGAAGTGATGTTCCTGCAGCATCTGTTCCTCCTATCTAAAGCACTGCCATTCCAAACCTGTAAGCCTTCAAACTCAGCTGGGGTGAGGGCTGTCCACACTCCTAGCTGCCACTTCACTGTGACCTAGGACATCCACCCAAGGGGAAGATGAGCTATGTCTCCAGCCATCAGAGGAGTTAGGCATGTTAGCACAGCTGAGATAGATTAAAAAAAACAACAACAACAGGGGAAAACCCACCACCCAGACTTCAACGTTAAATTTGACCTGTACCTCCAATCTGCAAAAGCTACTGCCTGATTATAGATGTGTCACATATATGGTTTTATTTTGTTGTGTTTTGGCAATGAATTTATATTAGAGTCACCTAAGACTCCTCTGACACCCTGCATGGGGACGTGCCTTCAAGTGCCACTTTGCAACATGATAAGCTATTTTCATCTATGGACAAGAATTTGAAAAGATACTTTTGAAATACTTTCATAGAAGCAGCTATAAAGGATAATTCTGGGGAAACTGGGGAAATTTGAATATATATATGTATATATATGGACAATTAGATGATATTTGTTCAGGTGTGATCACAGTGGCATGGTTAGATAGAAAAATGTACTTATTTTTTAGAGGTACATACTGAAATTTTTAGGGATGATACATTGTCTGTAATTTACCTTATAATCAGAGAAGAAAATTGGTAAATATTAAGGCAAAAACAAACCACAGTAACTGGGTCTTTGTATGTAGAAAATGGTTTCCTTATCTCCATATGGTGAAATACGATGATGAAAGTTCTTGATGATGATGCTGGACAGTGAAGAGACAGTTAATGTTCGTCCCTTTTACTATCAGGGAATTTTAAAAATGGGTAATTCTTTTTGTTTCATTTTACTTTAAGTTCTGGGATACATATGCAGAACGTGCAGGTTTGTCACATAGGTATATGTGTGCCATGGTGGTTTGCTGCACCTATTAACCCATCATCTAGGTTCCCTCCCCATGCCCCCCACATCCCCCAGCAGGCTCCGTGTATGTTGTTCCTCTCAAAAAATGGGTAATTCTTAATTTTCCCAATCTTTCATCCAAAAAATGGTTTAAATGTTAAAGTCTTTGCAATTTTTTTAAGCCTGAGGATTTTTAAGTCCTGGCCTGCTGCAAGAAGTGTGTTTGAGTAAGCACAGGTTGGGAAGCTAGAGGGAGCTGGGCCCCCACACTATTGTTATAGCTGTGGGACCTTAAGCAGGTGGCAGAACCTCACAGAAACTCAGGCTCCCTCCCTGCAAAGCTATGATAGGACCACATGAAATGCTATAGGTGCAGAGCTGGCCTGGGACAGGTTAGATCATCAATGAATGGAAGATTCTCTAGAGGGGATGGAGGAAGGAAAATAAATGTAATGTGTTTTTTTTCCAATGTAAAACAAACAAAGAGACCTGACTATCAAGTTAAGTACCAACCTTCCACGCCTGCAGGTTAGATGTATTAACACATTGAATTAATAGTTATTGGAACCCAAAGCTGTCCTGGAAACTATGAATCACAGGAAGTAGCCCTGTGAGATTTACATTATAAAAATTATTTCTTAAAGTAAAATCAGCATAGGGCGATTTATATTATTAGTTAGCCCAACATGTATTTCTGTACAAAGGAAATTAAACTTAACGTAAGTTGGACTTAGGCTTTTCCATTTCCCACCTTAAGTGTAATGAAAATGACTCCATTTATCGAACAGATACTATGTACCAAGAGCATCACTAGATGCTATTAATTTTCATCTTCAGCACAACCTAATGAAGTGGATATTACTGCCCAATTATGCATCATTTAGCAGAAGTAATGAATATCAGAGAGGTGAAATCTCATGCCCAAAAGCCATAACTGGAAAGACAACACTGCCATTGTGATGACGAGAGGCACCATGACCTTGCCCTCCCACCGACTCTTCCCCTTCTGGCCCTGCTACCTGCAAGCCATAGTCTGCTCTGGGTCTCAGTGTCTTCTTCGGTAACATGAGAATGATGATGGGAATGAGCCCGTGGGATCCTGAGGATTACATGCCCTAATGTATTTATCCATGCAAGGCACTTAGAACAGCTTTTGGCACGTGGTCAGTGTTCCAGGAGATGAGGCTAACTGATTTAACAAGTAAAATCTGGCCAGCAGACTCTTTATGTTGCCTTCATAGTGAATAAATTAGGCTGGTGGCACCTGTCATCACTCACCAATGGGTACAAAAATACCATTAGATAGAAGGATTAAGTGCTAGTGTTCGATAGCACAATAGGGTGACTATGGTTCACAATAGTTTATCATGTATTTCAAAATAGCTGGAAGAGAAGATCTGGAATGCTCCCAACACACACACACACACACACACACACACACACACACACACACACACACAAATGATACATGTTTGAGGTGATGGATATCACAATTAACCTGAGTTCATTATTATACATTGCATGCATGTTTCAAAATATCACATGTACCCCATAAATGTGTACAGTTATTATGTAGCACTAAGAAGAGAGGACTGGAAAAATTCAAGTCTTACTCCTCTTGTTATGCTGTTCAGCAGGGCTGAGATTGGCCTGTTCCTGGGCTTCTGGCCCCAAAGATCATTGCTTGGCCACAGCACACCCTCTGGTTGGCTTCATCACTGGCTTCTCTCTGAATGTTAGAGTGATCCAGACCTGTTATGCCTGACTGACTGAACTTCAGAAATGTTGTCTATGCTGACTATAAGGTTGTCAAATCCATGAAGCTTGTTAGCGCAGGGCTTCAAAACTCTTGCTTGGGGTTAATGGTGTCTTGTGACGCAGAGAGAAAGCTGCCTCACATGTGAAGAAGAAATTTCTGTGGCTGAGAGTGTCTTGAAAGACAGAGTTTAGCCAGGAACTCTTGAGGATAAATAAGCTTTGATATGTTACATTGTAGGTGCATAAATGAACATCAGTCTCCTTTCAGATACATTCCATCCATACCATGATGGACGAACTTAGGTTGGCCTAGGGTTGGTGTGTTTCTTGTAATGTTTCCGCATTTGTGCACAGCACAAGGACTCCAAACTGAGTTGGAATATAGGATGTGAGGGAAGTGGTGCATTGCACTGTCATAAAACAGAGGAAATGATTCAAAGAAACAAAAAGAGAAGTATTTCAAAAGTAAAAAGGGGAATTTCTTCCAACCAGAGACATAAACTGAAGAAACAGTTCATTCACTCACTCACTCACTCACTCACTCACTTACTCGCCTATTCATTCAACAAATGCTCGTGGGTTTCTTGTGCTGTGTCAGGCTCTGTACAAGGTGTGAAGAGAGATTAATGAGCAGCACTTGGTTCCTGCACGCAGGACTCCCAACCTGGAGAGTGAAGGCATCCATCATTGATTATGTTTCACCTTGGGTGCCACTTCTGTGTCATGACCTGCCTTTAGCCATGGGAGGATGGAATCAGGGCCTAACCTTTAACCACCCTCAGGGCTGGTAGTTGTATCTTCCTTGGAGCTGATGAGATGGTTTGAGACCTTCCTGAGAGTAGAGACAAGACTGTCACCCCCTTTTACCTCCACTCCTGCTGCTTTGCAGTGCTTCTGTTCAGCTCCTCCTTGCTGAAAAACGCTCTGGGGAATGGCAAGACAGGCCACCCCTAGCAATTCCTATTCTCTTTCCTCTTCTTCCCTCCCTCTAACGAAATGAATTACATATACCATAAACACATAACTAAAGAAAGAAAATTAAATCTAACTCATCATGTTCATGTTTATATACTCTCTGTGCTTATTACTGGCTATGAATACTCTTATTGGCCTTAGCTTATACCAGGAATTAGGGGTTAGAGATTTTAGTTGCTGTTGTAATGGACATAAACATCCTTCTACCTACCTATTGGCTGAATAAAATCCAATCAAGTGATTAGCATTTATTGTGAACCTGCTACTTGCCCTGCACTCAGTACTATGAATGTCACAGAAGAAAAACAGGCATGTTGTCCTGACCCACTAGCCAAGTGCCCAGCCAGTAGCCCCAGGCTGAGGACGAGCCAGCACTCAATTAGAACAAGCCCAGAGCAATCACCTCCCTTTCTGCCCCACTCAATCCCCTTGGGCCCTCTCACCCTCCACTTTCTGAGGAATCCCTGATCCAAAGCAGGACATTTTGACACAGCTGTGTTGACATGACTATTTTGCTTTGAGATATGTTTTATCACATAATTGCATAGTTGCCATGTGTATTACCCAGAATTATGCACAGTGAACACTTCTGATCCTTTTCTCTCCCATTCTCACCCCACTTCATCTGGGAGACATTTATTTTTCTGAATTGTCTTATCTGTTTGTGAAGTATTCTATTTAGTAGTGTTTTCTTCAAAATCTATTAGAATGGAATTAGTCTTTGTGGATATGTTCCCGACTTCCAAAAAGTCATTATAAAGTAGGTTAATGCTATTAAATATAACTTATGTATACTGCTGGGTACTGACAGAATTATTAGAAGTGTATTTGAAGCTTCCCTCTGTATTTTGGGGAGAAGAGTAAGTGCTCATTTTTAGGAGACCGAAGGGCAAATGACACTGTGGAGACGGGGGAGGGGGAAGGCTAGCTTCTTATGCCGGGTCATAGGGGTAGATGGAGATGTGTTGGATTTGGGGAACTTCTGGTTTTGTAGGAGTAGCAGAAACTTCTGGCATTCACTGTCATGTGGGCTTGACCAAGTCCCTCTACTTCTCAGAGCCTCAGTTTTCTTATCTGTCAAATGGGCATGACAGTGCCTACTGAAACAAGGAGACATAGGAGAGAATAAAGAATAAGGTCTTTAAACCTTCATGGGAAGAGCCTGAAAAGAAGCTGGACTGAATCTGGCTTAGTCTTACCACACCTGGGTCAACACTCTTCCACCCCTGCTGTCATTTGAGGCTGGATAATTCAGAAATGGAACATGTTTCATGCAGAGACATTGCCTGGTTCTCTCACTGAGGCCACTGGATCAGTCCACACCCCTGTAAGTGAAGTTGAGGTCCCCACTGTCAGTCACCTTAAGAGATGTTGGTCTGGAAATTGAAGACTCAGAAGAGCAGCCTTTGGTGGGGTTAAAAAAGAGGCAAATGAAAACCACCATCTTCACCATCGCCATCGATCCAAGGGTCTCACACACACCCAGGAACTTCCAGGTGGCCAGGGGACCAGGGAATTCCCTGGAGAGGCAGACTGGGTTGTCTGTGATTCTCTGTGCTCTGATTCCGTTCTTTTCGCAAACCCTTCAGTGATGTCTCTTGCCTGGTTTAACTGAGGAGTGTAACTTTGAGGGACAACAGGAAAGAGTTTTCCACAACAACTGTTCCCACTATGCCTCCTAGAGCCCTCCTTCCTGGCTTTGTAGAGACCTCCCAAATGTCAGACACTTTCACTGAAGTCACTTCATCTGGGTGATAAGATGTGGTCCTGCCCATTTTTGAAGGTCAGGCTTAGACAAGTGAAAACTGCCCCACGTCCATCCAGGTCTGGGTGGATTACTTCTTTATGCATGGGCCCTCCTCCTGGCCCTAGCGTTGGTTGGGGAGGGGAGCTAGGCAAGGAGCTGGAGGACAGACATCTCCCTGGTGACTGCCCTGCTGTGGTCGCTGTCTCCCGGGAAGCATCTCTGATGCTTTCGCTTATTTTCTAGGCCCCACTAGAGGGTCTCAGTTCCTAGCTGCTCTCCCAGGTCTGGGTCCTTCCTATGTGACTTGGCCTCATCTTTGCCCAGCTGCTGGTGGCCACATACCCACTCTCCTCTGATGTTGAAATGGGGGCTCCTGCAAGTCAGCAATGACTAGCCATGCCCATCTCTCAGAAACCAGGACTTCATTGGGGCAGCCCCTGCACCTTACACTGGGCTGTACATCAGTTTACCCCTCTCCCACACACACTGGACTGTACATCAGCTCATCTTCCCTCCACACACTGGACTGGACATCAGCTCACCCCTCCCCTACACACTGGCTGGACATCAGCTCACCCCTCCCCCACACACCGGGGTGGAAATCAACTCATCACCCTCTCCTCATACTGAGCCTAACTTCAGCTTATCTCTTCCCAGCATAGCTCCTCCTCAAGGGGTGGGGAGGAGTTCAGCAGCCCAGGGGCTGAGTGGGAAATGGAGCATTAGTTTTCCCTTCTCATAGCCAGTCACAGCCTTGATCCCCTTAGAGTGCTTCCAATCAGGGAACAGCAGGAAGCCAAGGGAGGCTCTCCTTATCCTCTCCACAAGGCAAAGGAAGCTGTAGCCCTGTTGCTCCAGGAGACAGAGAGCATGGTGCTGAAAAGCCACCTCTCCGTAAGCTCCAAAGGGAGATGAACTGCCCATAGCTGGATAATTTTGCTGTTTGTTGTTATTTTTTTACTGAGGTAAAATTCACATTCCATGAAATTCATGATTTTAAGTGTATAATTCAGTGAGTTTCAGCACATTCACAAGGTTATGCAACCATCACCACTATCTGATTTCAGAACATTTTCATCGCCAACTCCAAAAAAACCCCAAAGCCATTCACGGTCACTTCCCTTCTCCCCATCTCTCCAGACCTTGACAATCACTAATCTGCTTTCTGTCTCTAAGGCTCTGCCTAGTCTGGACGTTTCCTATTAATGGAATCCTAGGATATGTGGCCTTTGGTGTCTGGCATGTTTCACCTAGCTGAATATACTGAGGTTCATCCACACTGGAGCATGTATGAGGACTTCATTTTTACGGATAAATAATATTCCCTTGTGTGGATAGACCACAATGTACTTACTCATTCATTAATTGATGGATATTTGAGTTATTTGTGTTTCAAGCTTAGATCATGGGATACTTTGAAACCTTTATTAGGAAAAACTCTGAATCTTCACACCACCATTTTACTGGCTAAAGTTACAACCAAGGTTCTTTTGTGGTAGGCAGGTGAAAGAGTGGAGGAGGTGTGGATAGAGCAGGTCCCTCTCCTCTGATGCACCATTACACCCAACGAATTTTTGTATTTTTGGCAGAGATGGGGTTCCACCATGTCAGCCAGGATGGTCTTGATCTCCTGATCTCGTGATCCGCCTGCCTCAGCCTCCCAAAGTGCTGGGATTACAGGCATGAGCCACCTCGCCCAGCCCACATAGGGAGTCTTCATTCAAATCAGTCTTTGGCTCAAAAGTCTGTGCTGTGATGCTTTTTGCTAAAACAAATGAAGGATTTCCTAATCTCTAATAGACATGTAGGTTAATGGGAAAGACCATTTGTCAGCAATCTGTTTTGGTAACTATATTTTGATATGATTTCAAATTTAGAGAAAACTTGTAAGAATAGTACAAGGAACTCACATGTACATTGTCCAGATTTACCATCTATCTATAAACTAGGGATAAAGAGAGAGGAAAAGAGGATTTTTCCCCTCAAACCATTTGAAAGTAAGTTGCAGACATCAGGTCCATATACCCCTAAGTACAGATGTGTGTGTACTTCCCAAGAAGAAAGGCATTCTCTTATTTAACCACAATCCAATGATCAAAATCAGGAATTTTAACAGGGATATAATACTATTTTCCAATAATAGTCCATATTCAGATTTCATTAATTGTCCCAATAATGTCCTTTTTAGCTACTTTCCCCCCTTGGTCTAGAGTTCAGTCCAGGACAATGTATTACACTTAGTTGTCATGTCTCCTGAATCTCCTTTAATCTAGAACAGTTCCTCAGCTTGGTGTGCTGCTTGAGTTTGACATTTTTAAAGAATGCAGCCAATTATTTTGTAGAATGTTCTTTAGTATTGTTTATCTGGGATTCCCTTATGATCAGAATCTGGTTTTGCATTTTCAACAAGAATATTACAAAGTGTTCCTGGACCCACTCAGCACATATTTGCTAGCAGCTTTAAAATATTATTTATGAGACTTTAGCAAAAAAGCAAGAAATAATCTTTCAAAAACATTTCTAGATTTGAAATTGATCCAAATATTCCTGTGCAAAACAAGTATAAACCTTAGGTGCAAAGTATAATGATAAATATGGATTATAATAATTATAGTATGGCTATCTTTTCATATTTTCCTGATCTTATATAGAAAATAATTTGTAATTCAGCCTGGCAATTTGAAAGATTAGAATATAGGAGGATGTGGGAGTTGGTGATGGATAGGAAAAGAGAATGAGTATAGGTCATTTAACCACTAAAGATTTAATTTCAAGGCACCTGTTGTTCAGAGTAGAATAATTGCTTTGTTCTTTCTTTTCCTTTTCACTTCAATTCATATGAGTGCTTTGATTAGAGTCATCAAACTGCCATTGCCAGATCCGCTGACATGCTGCAAGATGATGGTGTTTGTTCAGAGTTAGCAGCAAACTCTTATAATCCTATTTCACTCAAATGGTGTTTTTATTGCAAGATGTAACACCAGCAACCTAAACTGTCTCTGACAGTATCATATTTTTCTTGTTTAAGAAACAGCTGTCAAAAGGATCTGTGTGAGCTGAACAACTGACAAATTATAGGAAAATTATATTTTTAATCAATCACTTGCCTAAAGTCATGGAAGCTAATATGTGGTTTATAGTTATCAAGATATAACACCATTTAGAAACCTCTTCTTTCATCATAGGGCAGTTAGTAATTTTTATCGTTTTTCTTCTTATCCTATGGTCAAAAAATAGGATGTTGAAGACAAATACACTTTAAATATAAAGATATATACTGAAAGGAAAAGGATAGAAAAAGATGTACCAGGCAAAATGTGAGCTTAGTAAACACAAGGTGGTGTGGCTATATTAATGTCAGTCAAAATAAATTTCAAGGAAATGACTATGAATAGAGATAAAGCACGATTAATAATGATAAAAGGGTCAATTCATCAGAATATATAACAATACAAGATGGATATGACCTTCAAAATATAGAGAAATTCAAAATCCTCAAAGAAAAAAATGACAGTGTTAAAGAGAGAAATAGAAGTATTGTAAATTTTAACATTTCTTATTTAATAATTGACAGAAAAAGTAAGACAAAAAGATGGGTAAGGATATAGAAGATCTGACTATCAACAAACTTGAATTAATTGGTATTTACTGAATAGTGATAGAATACACATTCACTTTTTAATAACACACAGAACATTCACCAAGAGAGGCCATATGCTGCGTTCTAAAATGTCTCAATAAATTTCAAAATATTGAAATCTTTAAAAGTGTATTTATAACCATAAAATTAAATTAGAAATCAATAACAATAAAGTATCTAGAAAGTCTCCAGGGGCTTAAAAATTAAACTACATCCTTGCAAATAATGCACAGATCAAAGAGGAAATTATAAGAAAAAGTAAGAAATAAGTCTTCCAAAAACATTTCTACATTTGAAATTGATCCAAATATTCTTGTGCAAAACAAGTGTAAACCTTGGGTGTAAAGTGTGAATAATGATAAATATGAACTATAATAATTATATGGCTATATTTTCATATTTTCCTGACCCTGTATAGAAAACAATTTTTAATTCAGCCTAGCAATTTGAATATTGAATAGGAAAATATTTTGTACAGAAAAAATGATTTTAAAACACATGTCAAAAGTTCAGAGATTCTGCTGAAGCACTGACTTAAGAGAAATGTATAGCTTTGAAACCACCTTTGCAAAATTATGATAGAAAAGTCTGACATGGCTGATTCCATCTCACTTCTAATCTCACAGGCTAGCTGTTTTTGATAATTCCTGGCCACGGGCCAAGCTAACTTTGGGAGAAATTTGGTTTTTATTTTAAATGATAAAACCCTTCCCAAAGCTAAACTGCCCTTGTAAAACTAATGAAAGGTCATCAGGTTAGGAGAATGAGAGGGGCTGGAATTCTGTTAAATGTAAGGTAGGTAAACAATTACAGCCATTTTTACAGAGGTCACAAGATTTGAAACTTCCCCAGTTACTCCTGCTGACAATATTACTATTGTAGAACCCAATATTGGCTTTTTGAAATGTCTTTTCAGCATTTTGCATTTCTAACCAGATGGTCCCATTTGGACCTGTGACTCAACCAGTTCTGTGGACCCACATGAAAGTAGACTCAGCTCGTGAGGACCATATTCCATACCACAATCATTGCATCTGTAACCAATTAGCAATGCCCATACCCCAGCCCCCTCCCCACCAAACTATCTTTGAAAAACCCCTAACCTCTGAGCCTTCAGTGAGATCAATTTGAGTAATAACTTTGTCTCTCACCTGGTGTGGCTAGTCTCACATTAATCAAACTCTTTCTTTATGGCAATGCCTTGAGTCTCTGTGAATTGATTTTGTTTGTGCAGTGGGCAGGAAGAACCCATCAGGCAGTTACAGATTTAAATCGGAAATCATTGACTTGAAATATTTCCTCTTTTAAAATACATTTTCACATTATGAAACTAGAAAAACATGGGAGAATTAAACTCAAAATAAATAGAATTAAGAAAGATAATCAGAAATCAGAGAAATAGAAAACAGATAAATAATAAAGAAAATTAGCAAGAACAATAGTTACTTTTGTGAATAAAATGATAACATTGATAACCCCACAACAAGACTTCACTTGAGGGTTCATCAGAGAATCTGAGCCAATATGAGTGATACAGAATATGGTAGGAACCTGACCTCATGCAATTGGGCTATAAACCAAAAATAATATTCTAAGCCTCTCAGCCAACTGACAGATGCTCCTCTTGGCCAAGGGCATTCCAAAGTCAACCTGAAAAATTATTTCATGCAAGCTGGAAAGGGATGGGGGTCAGATATGCCTCATTGTATCCTCTTCTGTGGAATTCAGTCACAGCTGATCAGCATTAACATTAAAACAGAGATTCTAGGACTGAGAAAACAAACTGTTTCTAGCAATACTAAATTCCAACCTGTCTCTAGTATAGTATTGCCCTGAGAGAAATCAGTCTTTTGTCCCAGAATGTATTCATATTTATTTGATATATTTTGGAATGGTCTTGCAAAGCTGTCGCTTGTGGGGAAAATTTACATTCTATAAAGAATCCCGTTTCCTTTCCAGGTCTTTTTCTGATTCTGAAGAGGTTAGCTCAGAGTCCAGTATCTGTTAAGGGTCTGAATAGAAAACATTTGCCATCTATTGCCTCTAAGAGTGGCCACCTATGAGGCTTCATCTACATACACGGACCCTGGTTTCCATAACCCTTTATCTTAACCCAAACACTCCTTTCTATTGATTCCAGGTCTTCAGATAACCAAATGCCAATCAGAAAATCTTTGAATCCACCTAGGACCTGAAAGCCCTCCCCTTTTGAGTTGCCTGCCTTTCCAAACCAATGAACACCTTGCATTTGTTGTTTGATGTCTGTCTGTAACATCTGTCCCTCTAAAATGTATAAAATCCAACTGTTAATCAACCATTTTGGGGTCATGTTTTCAAGACCTCCTGGGGCTGTGTCACAAGCCTCGGTCACTCATATTTGGCTCAGAATAAACCTCCTTAAATATTCTACAGGGTTTGACTCCTTCGTTGACAGGGGTAGCTGGTTAAACAGTCTATGTGAAATAATTGCTTCAGTGTCCAAAACCTACAGAGCCATCTGTCAGGGACAAAACCTGGACTAGAAGTGGGAGAAACCCAGGACAAACTGGAGCCTAGGAGGACCCACTGGGATTCAGGAGCACAAGCTGGAGCCTGCATGAGTCTTTCATTGCCTCTGAGCGTCCAGCTTTAATCTTAAGTGAGCTGCTGGTGCTCTTGTTGTGCAGCTGCATAGGCAGCTCAACCAGGGCTGGGAAAAGCTGGAGGCAGAAGCCCAGAAGTGAGGGGAGCTGCAGGCCTGCCTCTTGCCCCCACATATATGATGAACCACCAGAGAACCAGCAATGTGCAGGAGCTCAACCACGCCTTTCCCTATGGCCACTAGCTCTCACTTTATACTGCTGAATATCTGAAAATCCGAAACAGGTCTCACTTCATTTTGAAAGTTTATTTTGTCAAGGTTGACGACACATGCCCATGACACAACCTCAAGAGGTCCTGACAACATGTGCCCAAGGTGGTCAGAGCACAATTTGGTTTTACACATTTTAGGGAGACGTGAAATATCAATCAATCTATGTAAGATGAACATTGGTTACATCTGGAAAGGCAGGACAAGTCCAAGCAGAGAGGAGGTTTCTAGGACATAGGTAGATAAGAGGTAAATGGTTGTATTATTTTGAGTTTCAGATTAGCCTTTCCAAAGGAGGCAATCAGATATGTATTTATCTCTGTGAGCAGAGGGGTGACTTTGAATAGAAGCAGGTTTGCTCTAAGCAGTTCCCAGCTTGACTTTTCCCTTTCACTTAGTGATTTAAGGGCTCCAAGATATTTTTCCTTTCACTGTCTTGCAAATCTCATGTAAATTTTTCTTGGGGACAATCTTGACTCAGAACTAAACTGAGAAGGGAATTCTGAGAAAGGTAGTTTTTGCCTTAGCAGGTTGGTACAATACCTATCCACACTGACTGAGAAAACGAAGAATATATAGCTTACCAACATCAGGATCGGAAGAGGTGATATCACTATAGATTTTATAGATATACGTAAAAAAACAAACCCAGGCTCATTCATTGCTCACCTTCAGAATTTCCTGGTTGTGTGTGATCCTGGGAGAAAGAAGGTTTACATTCAAAAAGAAAAAGACATCCAATTACCTATCTTTCTTGTTTCCTTGCTGAGTTAAATATATCTATGTATTAAAGCAAAAATTTAAACAATCGATCAATTAGAGTATTAGAATGTACTTTGCTAAAGGATTCTTCCGGCAGCAGAACATGGACATGTTTCATGGTAGATTATTATTTCACTGACAAGCTCAAGGGCAAGAACAATGAAATTTAAAATCATTAGCCTCTGTGCATTAAAGATGGGTGAGAAATGAGGATAACATTTCTGAAATGAAAATTAATATGCCCACAATACTTTCAAGCAGAATTACACACAATCTTAAGACCCACTTATTGCCAGAAGGAAACACTCTTTGCACATGTTCCAGCTCATTTGTTTCATTACAATACAGGTTCTTTGCCTTTTGTAGTCAGGATTATATGACATAACATCCCTCAGTATGTAGAGCATTGTGCAAATAGTGATCATGAGAAAGGAGCCTGTGAATTGGGTCTCTGCTGTATTTGCCCACACAAAGAGAACAGAGCCTGCAAGAATGGTTTTCCCATTGTCTCATTATTTGTCATACGGCTCAGCACATGCTGGGAGATAATCACAAGGTGGGCACACAAAGGTTTGATCGAGGTCCTGTTACTGAAAGCTCCCCTTTGCCTCTATCTCTACTGCCAATGACGAAACGTATCTGATCCATTAACTCACACTGGCATACAGAGGTGTCTTCTCAGATCAGAGTCTTTTTAAAAAGATACCTGGAGAAATCAACCACAATATGGATTTATAATGGTGAGATTTCAAGCACTGGTGAGGCTGGGTTAGAAAAGATTTGGGTACTGTGGGAGGAATTTTTAGACTCTGCTTGAATCCTTTTTCCCTCTTTCTGCTTCCTTCATTGTTTTGTGAGAATCTAGAAAGTGCCAACTACCTCGTAATCAGGTGGGTTAATGCCTGCCTTGACTGGATGTTTGATCTCATTAGCTGACACTTTTCTGTTTCATCATTTCCCACAGTGCCATTGTTTATGACCCCAGATAGACCTTGGATGCTAGTTACCAGCCTAAGCATGTCCACTGTCAAATTTCATGCCTTCTCTCAGAATTTATAACATGGCATTGTTTGGAGATCAGTAAAAATATCTCCAGAGGAAATAGCTTTTGTGAAGCCACTGAGTCATAAAACCATCACCCAGAGAGGAGTATTTCTTATGGATCAGAAGCTGTCTGGAAGAGTAATTTGCTAGAAGGAAGAGTTAAATGAGGCAGTTGTTGGCTCAAACACTTGACTGGGAAAGCAGTGAGAGTGATTCGATGAACTTTTTCTTCTCCTAAAATTAATTACAATTTTAAATGCTGGCAGCTTGATTTTATATTGCAACTTTCTTCAATTAAATCTACATTTTTTTCTGTCTAACTTCATGTCATCTCACTAATTGGTTTCAGCCTCTACTTGTGCCAAATGCTACCACCAAACTGTCTTTTCTTAAAAGAAGCTGTTTTACGAAAAGAAAATTAAAAATGTAAATGTATCCTATCTTACATTGCCTCTTCCTTTTCTGCCAGAAGAGAGGGCAAATAACTGATCAGTGAAATTCCAAGAGGCCCAGACTGGAGTTACATTTTTGCAGTATGCAGGGCAGCACCATGAAGCTATGATGTGTTTAGTGCCCTGGGTTCATTCTCATTCCGTCAATGCATATAGAGCACCCACTATGTGCAAGCACTGGCCTAGATGCTTTCAGGTCTAAGCAGGATCAGTCAAATGTCCGTAAGAGCTTCCCCCAGCTTCCTAGACATGGCAGAATCATTCACACTCAAAACTCTGTCTCTGGTGGCCTTTCCCCAGACGGTTAAAATCATGGCAATGTCAAGTTAGCAACTGTTTCCTGATTTTTCTTCAGTAAATGCTGGTATCTATTGTATTACCACCTCCTCCACTAACATCTATTTTGAAACTAATGGTAATTCAGGAAAAAGCTTAGAAAGTAAAACAAAGTGAAATCATTCTGTTTTATTAAACAACATAAAAACACTGGGTTCAAAACAGGGACTGGGTTATACTCAGCTGGCTCTGACAACCAAGTCAGCAGGGAAGTCCTCCCAGTGTCTTGCCATCTAGGGGTGCTAGAAGGGCTTGCAAGCCTGCTGCATGTAAAAGGTGACAGTCAAGCCTCTTAAAACAAGAAAGGGATTTGAAATGGCTGTGTCTGTCCAACTGATTGTCGATCTGGATTCCAGGGGCCCTAGAGGTTCAAAGTGATGCCTCCAGGCCACTAGGAGGAGCTGTTGAGGGTGCTCAGGGGGCCAACAGACTGCAAGCTCCCGTTCCCCAACCCAAAGGACATGGCTTTCACCTGTCTTACCTAGCAGTGTCCCTTGGGACAATCCATGGAAGAAAAGCCTCTACAGCCTTAAAAATATTGAAACCCACTGGCCTATGACCTCCTCTGGCATCCTAGAGGGCAATGCTGATGACATATTCTCTTTGGGACTCAATTAGTTTGAAATAACAAACATTTTGATGAATGATGAAGTAAGAGCTGGGCTGGCCAACACTGTGCTGTTACAGATGAGGTTTGCTCCTCTCCTGTGGCTCTGCGCACTCCCCCACCCAGCCTGACATGCCTGGGGAAGACACAACAGCACAGCACAGTCCCCAGACACTTCAACATTCATTCTTTAGACATTCAAGTCCACATTTCCATGCAAGCCTGCATAATGTAAGAAAATTTAGCTTGCTTAAAAATAGATACTCCCAAGGTTGGGTAATGCACAGCCTTTTTTGCCATAAACCAAAATGCAGCAGATGGAGTACTTAACCATTATTCTTTTTTGCTCCTTTTTTTTTCTCAGCTCATGACACAGTAAAGGATGATTTCAGAGAAAAGTTAGTAAGAATATGCATCTAATGAGTATTGCAAAATGTTCACTTTACAGTGATGGATAAAGCCATTTTGGAGACAATCCTACAAAGCCAAGAATCCTGGGTGTCAGTCAGGATGGGGTGATGCATGGAACCTAGAGGGGAAGCAGGCCAGCCCCCCAGCAGATGCATGGGTTTATGCAGAATTTTGAAAGAAGGCTGCCATTTATCAGGTATTTCTCATGAGCCAGGACCTCTGTAACAGCATCTCTAATTCTCAAAACAACCTTTTAAGTCTTTTCATTTTACAGACAGGAAACTAAAGTTCAGAGAAGTAGTATAATGTCCAAGCCACCAAGCTAGTGACAGAATCAGATTGCAAATCAGATCCACCTGATTGTTCTCTTCCTCCTTCTCACACTACCACACTGTTTGCATTTCTCCAGTGAAAGGGAACTCACTGCCTCCCAAGCCACATGGGTGTGAATAACACTGAGGAATAAAAAGCACTGTGTTGAAATGAAACCCACTGCCTCTTACTGCCACACCTAGAACCTGCATCTGCCCTTTGTAGCCACACAAAGTTAGTAATAGAGTGCTTCCACAAGACAGCCCTCCAAGGAATTTGAAGAAAGATTGTGGAGCTCAATTTATCTTCTCTAGGTTAAGCCTCCTGGGCTGGGGTGTAGGGCTCAGGATGTGGTTCCTAGAACCAGACTGCTGGGGCTCACGTCCCTCCTCAGTGACTTACTGGGTGACCAAGATGAATTTCAAATATTCTTATCCTCAGTTTCATCTTATACTCTCTCTTATCCATAAAATGATGAAAGCAATAACACCTCCTTTTGTGTTTATGAGAATTCAATAATTTATAGAAAGCACTTGGCATACAGCTTGCAGACAGCAGGAGCTTAATAAGTGACAATGATAATCAGTACTCATGGTTTCCAGCTGAGTAACAACCCTGCTGTTTCTCCTCTTGACCCTTTCTTATTGATGAAGGGCCCTCTTGAAGTGTGAGGTGAAAACAGAATGGAAAACCTCCAGGACAAGCCTGAGCAGCTTGTAAGAGAACAGCATCATCACCTTTATTCTAAACGTGATGCTTGTTTTAACGTAGGCTAAGGAAGTATTAGTTTGGGCTATAGCCACATCCTGCTGGTAACTCATATTAAACTTGGAGTTAACAGAAACCCCTTGGTATTTTTATTCCACCCTCCGTGCCATCCTAACTCAAGGGACTTCTGAAGCCTAAAGTGGAAAGTTGGCTTGCTTGAATTGAGTGGTGGGTAAATGGGGGTTGGTTACGCATTGTCTGTTTTTTCAGGCATTTGAAATTCTCCATATTTTTTGAAATAAGGGACTTAAAGACTTCCAGGACTTAATCTGGGTCAACTTAGTGATGATTGAATGAAATTTATTGAATGGACAGATGGATCTTTTAAGTCCATGGATGTGAAAACTGAAGATCTGAGATCTTAAGGAATTTTCCTGGGCCTCATAATCAGCCAGAATTAGTCCTCAGTCTTCATGCCTGAGGAGAGAAACTGGCATTTATTGCCTTGTGTACCAGACCCCTCACCAGGGGCTTTACCCACCTTTTCTCATTTAATCTTCACAACCAACTTATGCCAAAAAAACCAAGGTCCAGACATCACCCAGCAATGAATGGCAGGGCTCAGCTCCAAACACAAGCCACCAGACCACACACTGCCTCTCTCCAGCTCTGTGTCAATGGGTAGTTCTATATGCAAAGCTATCTACAATGTTTTAAAATTAACAAGTAACATTCAACAACTATGTGCTGGCTCCTCTTCTGAGTGCCTTATTTCCATTAACTCGCCTAATCCTGATAGCAGCATCGTAAGATGTGAGGCAGGAGAAACTTAAATGTCTTGCTCAAGTTCATTGTTAACCAGTAGAAGAACTGAGATGTGAGCTAAATGGTCTAGTCTGCCATCTGTATAGTCAACAGCCATAGCCTATTGATTCTTGTCTATCAACCTGGAATCCAGAAATACTTGGATCATGCAGGCATCCTCCAGAATTTTTTGTCCTTCCTTCCTCATTTTTGCCTTTTTCCCCAGAGCCTTACCGCCTTTCCCCACACCCCATCATAAATGGCTGCTTCATTTGAAATAATCTAACACAAAAATTGGTGGAACGATCATCAAATTTGCAGAGTGCTCAGGTTGATGTGTGTCAAACACATTTATTAGCAACCAAAGATGCTGGCTGTGGCTTGTTTTCTCAATTGCCAGCTCTAAAATCCCGACAAGGAGCATTACTAGGAAAAACACATGCTCTGTGGTTAAGATGGATGAAACTGTAGTTTGTATTGATTTTGGTAAGACAGCTAGTAAAGAACATGTTTAATTACCTGATCCCAGGGGTTGTGTTTGAGTTAACCAGATGTTGGTTCCTTCCTGTACTGGAGATTCTTATTGATGATAGGAGGATCAATGGGTAAGGTACTTCAAAGTAATTAATAATGCATGTTTGGATTAGAGAATTCAATAACTTAAGAGAATAAAATATTTTAATTCCTTCTATCATCAACAGCAGTGGTTTGCAAAAAATGAGGACTTTGTCCCCCAGGGGATATTTGGCGACACCTAGAGACTTGGTTGTCACGACTGGGGTGAGAGTTGCTACTGGCATCTATTGAGTGGAGAGCACAGCACCTCCCAGACATTCTATGGTACTCAGGACAGCTCCCCACGGAAAGAATTATCTGGCTCAAAATGTTAATAGAGCTGAGGCTGAGAAACCCTAATCTATAACTATACCAAAAGAATACAAATAGTAATGAGAGAAAAGTTATTGATTTCACAAAACAGAAAATGATTCATAATAATAGATTGACATTGGTGCCCACCATCACATCCACTCTATTAAAATGAATTATAACAGTTATCATTTAGTTATAGGCCATGATTAATCAGAGTTATCAGTATCCAATGAAAGTATTTCTAGCCCTTTTTATTCTGTAGAAATTTTTCCACAACAGCCAGTTTTTCCTGAATTCACAAATTCAGGGATAACATGTAATACACAGTCTTGGCATTAACACAACTGAAAAAGGAGAATTGACTTATAAACCTGAAGACAGGTTGGGCACAGTGGCTAACACCTATAATCCTAGCACTTTGGGAGGCCAAGGCAAACAGATCACCTGAGATCAGGAGTTCAAGACCAGCCTCGCCAACATGGTAAAAACTCTTTTTGACTAAAAATACAAAAATTAGCCAACGTGGTGGTGCATACCTGTAATCCCAGCTAGCCGGGAGACTGAGGCAGGAGAATTGCTGGAACGTGGGAGGCAGAGGCTGCAGTTAGCTGAGATCGCGCTACTGCACTCCAGCCTGGGCGACAGACTCTGTCTCAAAAACAAACAAATCAAAAAACCTGACGACAAACGAAGGCTCAAGTGAAGGTGTCACTTGCTTGGGTAAGTCATTTAAGTCCCAAGCATGGGTTTCCCCAAACTTATAATGAAAGTAATAGAAACATGCCTGAGGCATTAAGATGATGATTTTAAATAAAGCATGTCAGCCCCCTAATAAGAATAAAACACTATCCTACAGAAGGTTTTATTAGAAAAACTATTGTTACAAGTAAAAACAGACATCTCAAACAACCATAGAAATTGACTGATAACTTTAAATTCTAATAAGAAACCCTAAAATAGTTATGCCCCAGTCAATTCAACCCAAGACTTACTCATTCTTTTCTAATAAAACATGATTGTGTGAATTAAATGCTCTTAATAATATCCCAGAATTAGATAATGGCAGTGCACCTGGAGATTGCTCTATTATCAACAGAATAGCATCTCTTTGAGAAGCAGAAATGGTTGAGTGAGTTCCGAAATGAGACTTGAAATAACAAAAATAGATATGAGGAAAAAGAAAAATGTATAAAACAATCTTTCAATTAAGACCAAACAGAAAAAAAGAGGCATATAGGCCAAAATCTGGGGCAGAGAACACTTTTCCCTTATGGTTTTGTGATATTAGACAAGTTTTCCCTGTTTCAAGAGGACAGGAACATGATTTTAGTAAAATGAAGCCTGTATGGAATAACTAAAGATGTGGAAATAGGACAATCAATTTTTAAAAAATAAAAGCCAAACATTATACCCTAAAGAATATCCTTATAAGTATTTGGTAGTTCCTCCTACATTCGTTCCCCTTCCTGCTGTCTTGTGAAGAAGGTACCTTGCTTCCCCTTCACCTTCCACCATGATTGTAAGTTTCCTGAGGCTTCCTCAGACATGCTGAACTGTGAGTCAATTAAACCTTTCTCCTTCATAAATTACCCAGTCTCAGGCAGCCTTTATAGCAGTGTGAAAATGAACTAAGATGGTAAGCTTTGCTATCTAATAAGAAAAATTTTATTCCCCATCCCCGCTTTCTCCCTTACCACACATACGGCCGCCTCCTTTAAATTTGTCTTGGAATTTTTGCACTCTTTATTCTTATATATGGCTTTAGGATCAGCTTGTCCTATTCTGGAAAAAAAAAAAGTTTTGTTAGGACTTTTGTTAGAGTAACATTGAAAGTGTGGAAGTGATATGTCTTCTTTATAATGTCAAATCTTCCTGCCTATTAACTGGTATTTATATCGCTTTCTAAATCTTTCAATAGTTTTTTTTTAAATTTTATTTTATCTGCAAATGTCTGTTACAAATACAAAGGTTAGTGTTTTTTAAAATTATATTTTTAAATTAATAGTTCATAGGACATAAGAACAGTATTGATTTTTATATCGATCTATCCAGCCACCATGTAGAACTGTCCTCTTTTTCAGTAGCTTTTCTGTACCTCCACTTGAAATTTTTGTGTCAACAAAATTTTCTCTCCAATACAGCAAAATAAAATCACAGCAATTTTGTTCTGTCTTTGTGAGTCTTATACAATTGCTTTTTTTTCTTATGTTACTGCACTGACTTAAAATCTTTTTTTGCAATGTTGAATAGAAGCAGTGATGAAAGCAAGGCAATTTTTATTCCTAACTTCAGAGGAAATATACACAATGTTGTACTCTTCAGGTATGATACTTCCGTATGTTTTAGGCAGAGACTTTTCATCAGGTAATGCTGTTCTTAATTAATGGATGTTGAATTTTGAAAAAACATTTTTCTTTTACATTTGAGGTGCAGAGGAGTAGCGTCCTTAGAGAATAAACTCTGGAGTCAATGCCTGGACCTTAGTGAACAGTGGGTGACATGTTATTTTCATTTTTTCTTTTTTTAATTTTTATTTTAAGTTCGGGGGTACAGGTACAGGTTTGTTACATAGGTAAAGTTGTGTCATGGGGATTTGTTGGTTGTACAGATTATTTTGTCACCTAGGTATTAAGCCTAGTACCCATTAGTTCTTTTTCCTCATCCTTTCCCACCTCCCATCTTCTACCCTCTAACAGGTCCCAGTGTGTTGTTCCCCTCTATGTGTCCATGAGTTCTCATCATTTAGCTCCCACTTGTAAGAGAGAACATGTGGTGTTTGGCTTTCTGTTCCTATGTTAGTTTTCTAAGGATAATGGCCTCAGCCCCATCTATGTTCCTGCAAAGGACATGGTCTCGTTTTTTATGGCTGCATAGTATTCCACGGTGTATACGTACCACATTTTCTTTATCCATTCTGTCACTGATGGGCATTTAGGTGGATTTCATGACTTTGTTATGTGAGTAATGCTGCAATGAACATACACATGCATGTGTCTTTATGATATAACAATTTACATTCTTTGGTGTATATACCCAGTAACGGGATTGCTGGGTCGAATGGTATTGCTGATTTTAAGTCTTTGAGGAATTGCCACACTGTTGTCCACTATGGTTGAACTAATTTACACTCCCACCAGCAGTGTACATGTGTTCCTGACAAATTCTTTTCAAGGGCTTGCAGTTCTCACACTTGATGGTGTCAACACTTCTTTACCCTCTTAAGATTGAAGATTACAAAGAGTTATTGTTCTTGTGGGTTGTATATCTATCATCTATCTATCAATATTTATCGTGTTATAAATCAAAACAGATAATGTAAAATATTGATTCATTTTAATACAATAATAATAAACTCAATTCATGTTAAGTAACACATTTTTGTATGAAGAGTATCATATTCTCCAAAACAAAATGAAATGGAATCTGTCCATTGAGTGACATATTAAACTCATCCTAATCTATCTTCAACCCTAATACTACTTCTTACCTTCTAGCCTTCAGGCTATTGTAGTCATATATTATACTTTGACCTATGTTATAGATCACATAATATATTATTATTTTTGCTTTAAGCAGTTTTTTTTAAATAGTTAGTAAAAATAACAAAAAGCTATTTAAATATACCTGCATATATATAAGTCCAAATATGATTTCAAGCTTTAATATGGGGGGGCAATTTTTTAGCTTATTTATTCACTTATACATTAGTTGTGATTGCTGTATCTACAGAAACTCACATGAAAATAATGCGCTAAATTGTCAAATATTTGGGGTGGCTTCTGTTGTTGGACCATACACAACCTTCACACTTCAGGTATTCTTACTTTAGGGACTATTGAGCAGGTGGAGAAGAAAGCCTTACTATATACTGTTTTATTAATTCTCTTCCAATTGCTTTCTTTTCCTGCCCTTCCAAATGTAATTAAACAGGGGAGAAACCAGAGTTGTCCTGCTGAGGCAGTGGTCCACAGCCATATGGGGCCCCTAGGTGTGTGGGACTTAATACCATTGTCCAGCATTCTCTCTCTGCCCCATGTCCTGCATCCTAAGCCTGGCCAAAGCTGGAAGCAGGTGAGAGGAGAGATGAGGTGGTCAAAAGAAGCATAGAGATGCCCTGCCTCCACCTCCCTAGCGTCTTCCCTCCTTAGGACTGAGGACATTTCCAAACAAACAGCTTGCCTTTCCCAGAGTCCTTTCTCCTTGTCCATCAGAATAATCAGCAGTCTTGGAAGAGTAACCTTATGCTTTATCTTCCTCTTTCCTTCTCCCTCCCTCCTCCCCTTCCTCCCATCCCTTCCCTTTCTTTTCCTCCCCTCCCTTGCCTTTCTTTTCCCTTCCCTTTCCTTTCTTTCTTCTTTTCTTTCTTGGTTTCTTTCTCTTCTTTTTTTTTTTTTTTTTTGTAAGACAAAGTCTCACTCTGTTGCCCAGGCTAGAGTGCAGTGGCACAATCTCAGCTCACTGTAACCTCTGCCTCCCGGATTCAAGTGATTCTCCTGCCTCAGCCTCCCGTGTAGCTGAGATTACAGGTGTGCACCACCACGCTGAACTAATTTTTGTATTTTTAGTAAAGATGGGGTTTTACCATGTTGACCAGGCTGGCCTTGAACTTCTAACCACAAGTGATCTACTCACCTCAGCCTTGCAAAGTGCTAGGATTACAGACATGAGCCACCACATCTGGCCTCTTCCTTCCTTTTTTTCTTTCTTCCTTCCTCCCTTCCTCTCTTCCTCTCAGTGAACATATTTTGAATACTGTAGTAGACTAAATAATGCCCGCCCAAAATGTCCATGTTGTAACACCTGGAACCTGTGAATATGTTACCTTTCATAGCAAAGGGCACTTACTTTGCAGACATGATAAACAGGGACTCAGAAGATGTCAGAGTCAAAGAAGACAATATGGTAACAAGCCAAGAGAGGTTTGAAGATGCTACTTTGCTGGCTTTGAAAGGGGTCAGAGCCAGAGATTGCAAGGAGTGCAGTTCCAGCAGCTGGAATGGCAACAGTTCTCCCCTGTAGCCTCCAGAAGGAGCGCAGCCCTGCCAGCACCTTGGGTTCAGCCTGGGAGCACCATCTCAGACTTCGAACCTCCAGAACTATAAGATAATATATTTGTGCTATTTTAAACCATGAAGTTTGTGGTTGTTTGTTCCAGCAGCAATAAGAAACTAATTTGAGCACCAAACACTGTATCGGATATAACCAAAACTCTGGAGGACGGCAAAGGCCTGAGAGTGGTGTGGCCACTGCCAGGAGAGCTAAAGCCATTAGAATGGGTGGGGAAGCGGAAGAGTTCCAGGAGCCATGAGCAGATTATCCAAGCAGGGCTGGACATCGGGTATAAAAGAAAGACATTAAATACAGTTAGAGACGACAGATTCGTGCATTGTCACTTCAGAGAAGGCAACGGGGAGTGTCAGGAGATTGGTTTTCCCTCTTTTTCCCTAGTCTTGAATTTCTCCCTCTTTCTTGGCTATTCATAAACAGATGGCAATGGACTCCATGGGTGGAACTTTAAGACAAAATGGCCAAATCCATAGAGACAGAAAGTAGATTAGTGATTGCCAGGGGCTGGTGCTGGAGGGGAACCAGGGGAGAATGAGGAGTGACTGCTACCAGGTACAAGGTTTCTTTGGGGGCCATGAACATGTTTCAGAATTAAACAGTAATGATCGCACAACTCTGTAAGAAAAATCCCACTAAATTGTACATTTTAAGGGGGTGACTTTTGTGGTATGTGAATTATATTTCAATACAAGTAAATAAGCAGACAGAGAAATGAATAAATAAATCAATCTTGCTCCCCAAGTGGCTTTGATTCAATGCAGTAGAACCAAAGAGCAGCCAGCACCCTCCAAGCCTAATGTGCTCCTTCTCACCATGCAGCTTTTGGCCATTTCACTCCCTGCCTCTCTCAGTTCACTCCCTGTGACTCTCTCCTTGCATGGAGGAGAGACAAGTGAAAATGAAAGACAGATGAGTGTGTCACCTGGAGAACTCTTTACATGATGAAGGTGGTTTTGCTTCATTGTGTGAAACAGAGCATGGAGTGGTGATAAAACCGAGCCAGATCCTTTGGGCTGACTTCCAACCGCAGGTGGTAGTTGCTCATCAGAAAGGAGCACATGCCGTAATGATTTCCAAACGAAAGAGTACAAAGCCAAATATTCGCTAATCATCACTCATCAAGGAGAACAGATGGCACAGGCTGAACACCGCTGAAGATGAAAGCCCTTGGCTGCAGGGGTGAATGTCCAGGGCCCACAGAAAATATCAAGTCAGATACCTCCTGAAGCACGGATGGAAAGGTGTTGCTGGACTCCCAGGAACTCTGAAGCTGAGTTCAGAGATGACTCTCCTTCTCTTGGGCTCCCTAGTCACATTTCTACAAGGCACTAAGCACCTCAGTTTTTCCATCTGTAAAATAGGTACCTTGGTTGCCAACTTTTCTGATGTTTTAATTAAAACTATGAAAACTGTCATTTAGGATTGGGCTGCTAGCAATATGGTAAGGGACACAAATTTCTGGGTAATGGAGAGAAAAATCACTTCTAGTTCAAGTATTTGGAGTTCCTATAAATCTTGCTCTATATCCAATTGTTGCTTGAGAAATAGCATTATCAACAGACCGTAAACAAGAAAATATGCTTTTTAGTCAACTGTGTCTCGTCTGAGCTGTGATGCATCTTTGGCCTGTGAAAAGAGAATGTTTAATAAGAGCAGCTGCTGTAATTTGTCAAAATCATACCTTTTTCTGAAATTTATTCCCCTGCTCACAAATGGTGCTGACTTTTGTGAGTTTATTTTGATTACTCTATTAGGTGGATCAGTAATCAGAGAACTTGCTTTGAGGGAATTGTGCCAAGATCATGTCATATCACACAGGGATCCTTTGGGAGTCATCTACATAAGCTTCCTGTAACCTAATTTTTAAACAGCAGCAACAGCTAAACACAGTGGGTGTGGTGGGACCATTCTCTTACCATAAGATTCTGTACCTCTAAAATGGGTTTCCTACTAAAAATTCAGTTATCCCTGTCTTCACCATAATTAATCAGTCCTGGTTGTAGACTTGTACCAAAACTGCAAAATATGTGTGTTTTAAGCATGATTTAAATATAACTTTTATTATTATTATTCTTTTTTTTTTAGAGACAGAGTCTTGCTCTGTTCCCCAAACTGGAGTGCAGTGGCATGATCACAGCTCATGATACTCTCGATCGCCTGGGTTCAAGCTATCTTTCCACCTCAGCCTCCTGAGTAGCTGGGACCACAGGCACATGCCACCAAGCCCAGCTAATTTATTTTTTTATTTTATTTTATTTTATTTTTGTAGATGTGGGATCTTGCTATGTTGACGGGGCTGATCTTGAACTCCTGGGCTCAAGTGATCCTCCCACTTCAGCCTCCCAAAGTTCTGGGATTACAGGAATGAGCCACTGCACCTAGCCTAAATATAGCTTTCTAAACACACTATGGTCATTGTCTTCAATGTACGGGATAATTAAAGAGTTGAAATGACTCTTCATTCTTTTGAAGTGGTAGCACATAAAAAGCATGGCAGAGAAATTGGAACCACTGGATGCTGGGCTTCCTGGGCATGAGGTTGACTTGATAGGTGAGGATTTGCCACCCATGGAGAAGGGGGTCTCAGGTGCAAGTGCCTCACAGGCCATCCCCTCTGCACTCCGATATCTCAGGTAGACACCTCACCTTACCTCCCTCAGGTCTTCCTTTCCAAGAGTCATCACTCTCTCCACACTCCAGCTTCCATTTCCTTCTCCCTGCCTCTACATTTGTCCCATAGCCCAAACCTGAGCTCTCTTCTCTTTGAAACTTCTCTCCATTTCCATCAGTGCTTAGTGAACATCTGCAGGGTATCAAGAGTTTAAGAAGTGAGCACCCAAATGTATGTGTCCCTGGCCAGCCCTTCCTTTGAAATTCCTGAGAAATCTGTACAGCAGAAGGTCACCAAGAATTACATACTTTTTTGTTACTATTTTGGCATTGTCCCCAACTAAGATGTCCTGGTCTGCTTGGGACTGAGGAAGCTTCCAGGGACATGGGACTTTCAGCTCTAAAACCAAGACAGTCTCAGACAAATTGGGGAAAATTGATCATTGTTGCAGTGATCAATTTCTGTGTCTACCCCCACCTCAAAATTCATATGCTGAAGCCCCAACTCCCAATGCCTAAGACTTTATTTGGAAATAAGGTCATTGCAGATAAAATTTGCTAGTTAAGATGAGGTCATACTAGCGTGTGGTGGGCCCCTCATCCAAGATGATCGGTATCCTTATAAAAAGGTGAGATCTGGACACAGACAAGCACAAGGGGAGAAGGCTATCTGAAGATGAAGGCAGAAGTCAGAGTGATGCAGTCCCAGCTAAGGAGCACCAACAATTGCTGGCAAACCATCAGAGGCCAGGGGACAAGCATGGTCAGATTCTCCCTCACAGCCCTCAGGAGGAACTAACTTTGCAGACAGTTTGGTCTTTAACAAAAAATCTGGACTCACACAGTAATTATGCTGGAAGGTCACAGACAAGGGAAGGCTTCAGATAAAATTTGAGGAGTAAGGTGATGCTGAAGCCACAGAGAGGGAACAAGGTCATTTAAAGCTTCCCCAGGCTTCAAGAGGCCTTTCATGGATAGTAGGAACCCATGTCCTGTTACCAGGAAGCACACTGAGATTGGGATTGTGAGTGGGGCCTTGGTAGGACTTCCTATGAAATGAGTCAGGAGTGAGCCTCCCAGGCCCAGAAAAGATCCCACATGAAGCTGCCAAGGAATCCCTGAAGCTACATGCCCTCAGGGCACTGAGCTGTACTTCTTAAACAAGGAATATGAGCCACAGACTGGAGGAGCCTCTGTAAATGTCCTGGACTCTGCCATATTTTCTAGACTTGTGTACAACTCAGAAGCAAAGAAGAAAAACCCCTATCTTGAGACCAAGACTAAATTTCCAACGAGTCTGGTTGGTGGGAGCTCAGAACAGATTAAAGCTTATTTGTAAAGATAAAAACACTCTGACATTTCTCATATGCACAGATGTAGGGTCATACTCATACCCACAACCCACTCATTGATTCAGACAAGGTATGCTTTCAGCCCTGCAAGCTGAGGTCAAACAGGCTGATGTCTCCAGACTCATTTCTTGTCCAAGCTTCCTTGCCTTAGCTGAGCAACAGCTGCTACAGAGAGAGACAGTCTCGTCCTAATCCCAAACAGAAGTCAATTGAGGGGATTCCTGAAGTGCTACGGCTGTGCTGTGAATGGTGAGGGGAAGGTTAGGCAGGGATGGGAGTGGGATAAAAAGGAAATGGAGAAGCCCAAATGTATGGGAGACAAGAGTAAGACAGCCAACGTACAGTCCAGCCCTGTGGAGGCCACTGGGCCCCTCTGGAACTCCAGGAGGCCACCCCAGCTCCATAGTTTGCACTCCTGCCCCAGCCATTCCTGGCTTTCATTCAAAACTCTGGGTGCCTATCAGGTTGAATCACAGCCCACAGCTCAGCGCACTGTCAAATTTGTGTCTGCCAACAGAAAGGAATGTATCACAGCCAGCAAGAGGGGGAACTCAGGATCTGTGACAAGGAAAAATGGAATTCAGTGGAGGAGAAAGCTCCATTAGAAATTCTCTGAGGAGCCAGGATCATTCGTCTTTCTATTCTGGTTGTCAGTGGGCCACTCTCTGCTTACAGCTGCCACCATCTCTCTCAAGGAAAGAAACACAGCATGCTTCTTTCCCTCTGTTAATTGCAGAATCAGACAGATCATTGATAAAGCCCTGCATCAACCTCTCAGCCTCACTTTTTACTGTATCAGTGTAATGTCCTCCAGATGCGAGATGGGAGAAGGAGCCCCTCCTTTGCAAAAGACTTCACCCCCTGTTGTGGCCTCTTTATCCTTCCATCTCATCCTGTCCACCAGTCCATCTTTCCATGATTGGTTTGCATGTGGCCACTTCAGATCTCCCTACTGCCCAAAGTATTTTCTGTTATCTTCCTAAAACTCATGACCTTTAACCAGGATATCTGACTTTAAATTCAAAACAAGAAAAACAATTAGAAGACCCGGAGTACAGGGAGTGCTCTATTTTACATCTTGCTGTTTGTGTTTATTTCCCCAGAGACAGAGCACTGTGGAGGGGAGCCCCATTCCCAAGCCTGGTGTCCAATACACTGGTGAGTTGTGGCAGATTGTGAGGCAGGTCACAGGCAACTGCTATTACTAATTAAAGACTGTGAATAAATCTCTTTATCATAAAGTAGAGTGTATCCAAGGATAGCCTTATAATAAAATTACTTCTGCTCATTTCCATGTGGATACGCGCTCTTGAGTGGAAGAAGGGGGTGGGGTATAGTTGGCACACACCTCAGTCACCTAACTACCTAATTATGGCTGTTAGATACGGTTGTAGTAAAAAAAATATTTTCAAGTTTTTCTTGAAATCTAGTTATACCCATGGGGGTGTATTTACCATGTGACACCACTTGCCTCTTCTTACGACAGAATAACTGGGCTCAGTAATGCACCTAGAGACTCAGATTCCAGACCTGCACACTTGCTTTGCTATCCAAAACAACCATGACACATGACTTCCCTGGCAGGGTGTTTGCCAAGACAAGCTGAACTATAGAAGATCCTTGACTTGCCAACATTCAAATGATGAACTTTCAAAAATAGCAGCAAACTGGCTGCAGAGCAAAAGCTTTTCAGCTCTGCACAGCACCAACAGATGGCGCTAAGAGTCACCCTGTGGAGAGCAGAGGGACCTCAAAGAGTCTGGAAATCTAACCTGGTTTTGAGTTCTTGGTGGGACAATGCACCTTTAAATTGGGAGAGTTTGAAGACATTGCCGAGACACATGCTGCAGCTCTGGATCTCTTCTGCTGAACTGGCTTCTGCAATTAACATGTTTTTATCAGTGAAACTCAGGTTGAGGGGAGGGCATTCTTCCAGGTTTATACCTGTTGTCATGGAGTAATTATAATTAAGGTCTCCGTTCACAGTGTCCTGGTTTGTGGATTAAAATATCTGGTCCAGCCACCCAGTGGAATCTTTAAAAAGCCATTCATTTTAGTTTGATGTCTGGTAGTGTGATGCCTCCCGCTTTGTTCTTTTTGCTTAGAATTGTCTTGCCTATGCAGGCTCTCTTTTGGTTCCATATGAAGTTTAAGGTGGTTTTTTCCAGTTCTGTGAAGAAGGTCATTGGTAGCTTGATGGGGATAGCGTTGAATCTGTAAATTACTTTGGGCAGTATGGCCATTTTCATGATACTGATTCTTCCTAACCATGAACATGGAATGTTTCTCCATCTGTTTGTGTCCTCTCTTATTTTGTTGAGCAGTGATTTGTAGTTCTCTTTGAAGAGGTCCTTTACATTCCTTATTAGTTCTATTCCTAGGTATTTTGTTCTCTTGGTAGCAATTGTGAATGGCAGTTCGTTCTTGATTTGGCTCTCTTTAAGTCTGTTATTGGTGTATAGGAATGCTTGTGATTTTGGACATTGATTTTGTATCCTGAGACTTCACTGAAGTTGCTTATCAGTTTCAGGAGATTTTGGGCTGAGACGATGGGGTCTTCTAGATATACAATCATGTCATCTGCAAATAGAGACAATCTGACTTCCTCCTTTCCTATTTGAATACCCTTTATTTCTTTTTCTTGACTGCCAAAAACTCTGATCCCAGATCTGTTCTCTCTGTATCTGTAAAGACATTGATAGAGTCGAAGAAGATCTGTGCAGAACAAACTGAAATTCTCTCCTAAAGCCATTCTAAAAAAATAGGTAAGAAAGTTGAAAGGGAAATTATCTTCTCACCGAAATGCAATGTTATTTAATAATGTATGTGTACCAACTAGAATCATCTCGGCTAAATTTACTGGTGGTATGCTCCACGTTTTCTAGAAACATCACCTTATTTAATCCTTACTAGACTAAGAATCATTATTATCTGCATTTTGCTGATGAGAAAACTCAGCAAAGTTGAATGACTTGTCAGAGACACAGAGACAATAAATGGAGGAACGGGGATTTAAATCCAGGCACATCAATTAGAAAAAAGAAATAAGAGACATCCAGGTTGGAAAGGAAGAAGCAAAACTGAATCTATTTGCAGATGACATAATGATGTGAATAGAAAACCTTAAGAAACCCATTCAAAAATACTATCAGAGCTTGTAAATAAGTGAGTTTGTCGGATGTGTGACTAATATATAAACCTAAGATGTATTTCTATATGCTTACAATGAACAATAAAAAATGAAAATAAGAAAATCATTTTGTCATAGTATCAAAAAGAATAAAATACTTATGAAATATAACAAAAGAGTTAAAAAAGACTTGTACATTAAAAACTAAAAACATTGTTGAAATAAATTAAAAACCTAAATGAATTGAAAGACGTATCGTGCATATTTAGGGATTGGAAGACTTAGCATTTTTAAAATGGCAATGTCCCCCAATTTGATCTACAGATTCAATACAATTCTTATCAAAATCCAAGCTGGCTTCTTTGCAGAAATTGAAAAGCTCATCCTAAAATTAATCTGGAAGTTAAAGGGACTCAAAATAGCCAAAACACTCTCAAAAGAACAAATTTGGAAGACTTATACTTCCCATTTTCAAAATTCAAAAATCCCATTATAAATCTACATTAATCAAGACAGTGTTGTACAGG
The DNA here is from genome assembly GCF_009761245.1 of Sapajus apella. NCBI lineage: Eukaryota > Metazoa > Chordata > Mammalia > Primates > Cebidae > Sapajus > Sapajus apella. Next base: position 24,074,981 of record NW_022436953.1, read on the forward strand.
CATACAGAGAGACAGACACATAAATGGGGCAGAACTGAGAGCTCAGAAATAAACCCTCACGTTTATGGTCATTGGAATTTTTTTTTTTTTTTTGACAAGAGTGCCAAGACAACTCAATGGTGGAGGAAAGAATAGTCTTCTCAACAAATAGTGCCAGAATAACTAGACGTACACATATAAATAATGAATTGGGACCCCTACCTCATATCATATGTAAAAATGTATTCAAAATAAGTCAAAGAAGTCAGAGTTAAAACTATAAAACTCTTAGAAGAAAACATAGTTGTAAATCTCATGACAATGGATCAGCCCAAAGAGAAATTATCTTTTCTTAACATTTTACATAAGTTTGCAACTTGACTGTGTCCTGGCTATCCCTGAGCCATTCACTGTGGCCAGAGTGGGTGGAATATGCTGATGGCCTAGACCCAAGTCACATACACATGGCAATAGCCCTGGAAGATAGGGAGAGAGGGAGTTGGTAATTCCAGGCAAACCAAGGCAATGATAGTGGGGGTGGGTGAGTGGTTTCTTCAAAGATAAATGTGGCATTCATGCCAAAAGCGGACCTGGGTATTGACCAGGCAAAAACAACAGAGGTTTCATAAATAGCTGTGTGACCTTGAATAAGTCTCTACGCCTCGGTTTCCTCATCTGTAAAATGAGAAACATAGTAATACCTGCCTCTTCAGGTAATGGTATTGGCACCATTACCAATATAATACATATCACTTAATACATAGCTTACACTATGTAATGGTAATGGTACTATGTAGTGGCTACCATTATTATTATATGCAATATCATCTCTTCTCAGATTTCTATAATTAGGCTTGGTTATTACTTCAGTTATTTGCTTCCTCATCAGAGTCTTTCTTTAGTTGTTGGCAATTTTTGAACCTTCTTTAACAATAGTCAGCACTTTTTTTTTGCATGAAATGATTCTAAAGCAGTTTACAAATTTATACATAAGAAATTGATGCAATAATAACAGCGGCAGCAGTAATTTCTATAGGATTACTAGGTTAGAGCTATTATCCTGGCCAGGCTTTCCTGTAAGTCTAAATTCCAGACATTCTTGATCTTAAAGGGCTTCTATTGCCAGAATTTGGAAGCACAAAACCAGAATTCAGAAGAGAATGTTCTAGACTAGAAATCAAAGTGCCTTGGCAATGAGATTGTACAGTCTGGGTCATTTCTATGGTTCCCTGGAGATTCGCTGTCCCGTCTCCATCAGAAAAGAGGCAATTTGCAATTCTGCCTGATTCCAGAGCCCTCTTATTTGTTTACTTGGTACTCATGCCAGATAAAAAAGGGCAGCTTCCAGACCTCTGCAAGTCACATTGCGTTAGTGCTTATATTTACAGATAAACAGCTCCATTCAACACTGGAGAAGCCTTCTTATACTTGGACAACCAGGTGAAAAGATAGAAATTGAATTTCACACTCATGGCACAAATTTTTCCTTACAATACAATCCCCCAAAGCACTTCAAGTGATTTTGTGTGAACAGTTTCTGAGATTCGATGATTAGATATGACTGCTCTGGAGGAGAGAGCAACAGAAGAGTTATTTCATTAGCATTGTCAGCTTTGTCACAAGGTGATATTATGAAAGAATTTAGCATCTTTGTAGACTATTAAGGGAATAAATACATATTGTAATAGAATTGGGAAAGCTGCAGTAAGGTTCCATCTGGATAACCCACCACTTTCATTATGGTGTGCTTATGGTTGAAAGTCAAATATCTGAATTTTGAAGAAGAAAAAAAAAAAAAGGATTTGGCCTACTCCTTGTTAAGAGAGAAAATACAGATAACAACCTTCCAAACAATGGTGTGTGTTGATGCTGCTGAGCTCAAGGCTCAGGCAATGCGGTAGGTGTGGTAAGGGTCTCCTCAGGCCGATTCTAGACCCTAGACTGAAGGTGACTTCTAGTTACCTGGACTCAGGTATTTGTCTCTTCCCAAGGCTGCTGTCTTTCCTGCTGGGACAGGGAGAATAGAGGACAGCCAATTCTTAATAATACACAACCCTCAGAGATTCATTAGGAGTCTCTAGCAGGGATGGCAGAGCCACATCAGAACTGATTCTCAGCCAACTGCCTCTACCCCCACCCCACACACATAGGGGGTCCATGGAGAGGATCTCTCTGCCTGCCAGCATGCCCCAGCCATTACTCACTAGGAGATGTTAGGCAAGTTACCTTATTTTACCGAGCCTCAGTTTCCTCATCTGTAAAATGTGGATGCCTGCTCATAGCGTGCTATGAGAATTAAATGGGATGGCAAATGTGAAGCCCTGAGCATAGCACCTGGCTTATGGGAGTGTCCCCCACCCCCTCCTCCTTTCTAACACAGAAGAAGGTAGAGATTCTCAATTCCTCTTTCAACAGGAATAACAATAACAAACCACCACGGTCTATACATTTCTGGATGTCATGCGATTCATAAGAACTTGAGAAGCACATTTCTTTTGAGGACAAACACACTCAATTTTTCTTTACTGAATTGCTAGTATTTAGAGAAAAAAAAACAAAAATACAATTCCAACAGACCTAGGTTCTAGTGTCTCCTCTCCCTCTAATGCGTTGTGTGACTATTGATATTCCCTTGGTCAGTCTGATTCCTGGTTACCTGGACCAGGTGATCCTCACAGTGAATTCCAGCTGTGATGTTTGCTGACTGATTCTCCTATGTGGCCAAGGCTCTGTAGAGTGAGCCTTTCAGGGATTGTTTGCTGAACCCTTTCCTTCTTCCAGAAACATTTCCACTTCCACATGGCTATATGGGATCTATGGCTTTTCCTGGCCAGAGAGGATTCTCCCAAGTACCTGATCCAAATGGGTGAGTTCAAGTTGTTCTTCATGAGTTGTTCTGGAATTGGGAAAGAACTATAGGAAGCAATGAGATACAGCCCAAAACCTGCTGACAGTCACCTTGCCAGCCATCTGGTGAAAAATAGCCTGCAGCAAGAGAGAAAAAGGCCAACACCACTAAAAGAGAAGCAGAAAGGAGAGATGCAGGGAGAGTCTAGTCTGTACTTGATTGCCTAGTTCTGATTATCTCACCTGTACCCCTCTCCTTCCTGTGAACCAAATAATTCTCTTTTTGTCAAAGCTACTTTGAGTTGGTTTTCTGTCCCCTGCAACCAAAAATTCTGATTTGGAGCATCTTTTCATTTTGATCTACACATCCCTATGTTCATCTGGGATGGCATGATTTTTAATATTTTATTAAACCTACTGTTATGCTACCTTTGAAATTCAGCTTCTGTTGCAACAAGCTCTTACCGCAAGGGAAATGGAGTTCCTCCATGGTGTATAATCCTATCCTTTCCAGGTGCGACAGACATCCTCTCTGTGAGGGCCAAAAAAGTGGAACATGCCATAGAGTAAGCCAACACCAGCCAGGGAGGATGGAAAGGCAGAGCTGGCTGGGATCCCCCCGAATCTGCTGCTGTTAGTAATTTTCAGTCAGTGTGGAGTTTATTACAGGGTAGATCTAACTTTCAGAGGAGAGTGCAAATTTTCTCTCAAGCCAGTTTGAAAACATTTAGGTAAGTAAAAGGACAACAATGACTTTAGGCTTTGAAGTCCTGCATTCTAGCCTGGCAGAGCAGGGCTTCCCTGTTGGCTCAGCTCTTAGATGAAGCTGAGTTTTTTTGTGTGTGAAACATCAAAAACTCAATGTTTCTCAGAAAGTTCCAAAAGAATCTTATTTCCCAGGCAACAGCTTTTCACTTGGGTCTCCACAAATTAATCATGAGTGTAAATGAAAACACCACTCAAGTCAGTGACTGCTGCCCTCCCCTGCCTGTTGGGATAGCGATGGAGAAATCAAGAACAGAATGAGACCCTAAGAAAAGCAGTGGAGCAACTCAAGGCTGAGTGTCCTAACTACAGCTGGGTGGCTGCAAGGCTGGTCAAAAACAAGACCTGCCCAGCTCCGATGCTGCAGTAACACATGGGAGCCTGCCTTCGTATGCAGTGCCTCCTGACTTCGCAGGAGCTGGATGCTTCCTGCCTTCAGAGGAGCCTGATGCTTTCTCATAGAAAGCAAGTGCGCCCTCTGCATATGATGTCATCCACTGGCAAGGAGTGTGAACTGCTCACTGACTCTCATCAAAGAATGTCTTAGGCACTGCTTACACCAATATTTTATATCACAGTTCAACGTTTGAGGGGTATATTATTTTCAGTGTCAAAGTATGTCAATCTGGATGCTTTAAGCTGCAGTAATAGAAAACCAACTCAAATTGATTAAACAATTTGGAGATCCATTGCTTAACGAAGAGGACATTAAAAGATAGGGTTGGTTTTGGTTTGATTGACGGAATCAGGCTCATGATATAATCAAGACCCAGGTTCTTTCCAGAACTCTGTTCTTCTGTCCAGGCTCAACTGCATCCTAAAGCATCCTCTTGGCCATAGAGTGGCTTCTAGCAGCAGCTGGGTCGACCCACTTGTTCACATCCAAGAGGAGAAAGGGTGAGTTGCTTATGGAAGACTTTCAGAGAGTCAAAGAAGTATGTTTCCAGCAAAATAATTCTCATGTATCATTAACCAGCTGCATACCACATGACAATTCTTGAACCAGTCCCTGATAAAGAGGGAGGAACACCCCTTTGAACAAACAGGACCACCACTCAGGCTCTGTGGAGCCAGGAGAGATATATGGATTATTTGGGAAAGGGTAGATAGCAGAATCAAGACTAGTGTCTATTAGACAAGAGGTGGAAAGTACATGTCTAGACAGGCATCCAATAGTGCTAACTAGCTTAAAGTCTGGATAACCCACTTACCTTTTTAGGTTGTGGTTTCAACACAATATACTTTGCAATATGATTCTTCAACTCCCACCTCCATATTCCTCACCTCATAGGAAGCAGTAGGAGCCTTCATCAGGAGAGACAGGATAGGAGAATTGCTCAGATTGTTCTGAGAATTCTTGCTGGGTTTTCTCTTGCAGACCTTTAATGTAGTATGGTAAAGTCTTCATCTAGATAAGGGCATTCGCAACATCTTGATGTCAAGTAATGCTGACCAGAACCACAGTTCCCACACTCCAGGGTGCAGAAGAATCTTGGGATGGAGGATCAGCTTTATTCAAAATGCAGGTCTCTGAGCCCCAGTCCTAGAAATTGTGACTCATTGTGTTTCCATGAGACTCAGGAATCTGTATTGAACAAATCTGGTGTGAGATTGGGATGCAGGTTTTCTCTGGATCACACAGAGAAACAATAGCCATGAGCCATGTGTTGTGTTAGGTTAGAGTCCCCACAAGCATGCCCAGAGATAAGGGTTTTTCATGACAGTGATTAACTAGATAATATTCCTGGAAAAACGTTAGTAAATGGGAAGTGAGACCAGAAAGGAAAGGAAGCCAAGTTAGGCTGCAATATTAGTGAAGTATCATGGAGGCGAACCTATGGCTCAGTTCCACAGAGCAGCTCTGGAAACAGTGGAGGAAGTGTCGTCCCAGTCAGCAGAGAAGGGAGCTGGGATAGTTATACTCCACCTAACCCTGTAAACTTTGGTCATTGGTTAAGCACCCCAGGCTGCTGGCAGCTGGGAGTAGACACCCTTTATCAGGAGCCATTGTCCAGAAAAATGGTAAAGGTGTCAGATGGGCAGGACACCTACATTGTCTGCCTCTCATATTGTATGTCAGTATATTAAATACACTTCAAAAATTTTACATGTGAATTATATCTCAATAAAGTGTTATTCAAATGATAAATCTTAAGAGATATTCTGAGGAACACTATACTCTGAGCTCCGCAGTGGACCATGAAACCACGCAACATTCAAAGGATGCAGATGGTCACACTCCATGCAGGCCAGACTTGGGAGTGGGATTCCATGTTCAACACTGACTCATAGTACTTAAAATCATCTATGAGGTCTCCTCATAGTTTGATAAAATTACATGAATATGGTCAGGCGTGGTGGCTCACGCCTGCAATCCCAGCACTCTGCGGCTGATAGAAGAATTAGGCAGAAGAATGAGGGAAGGAGACAAAGCATGTGCTAGTTAATAAAAGTTCAATTCCACTTTCTTTTTTTTTTCTATTGATTTATTTTATTGCATTTTAGGTTTTGGGGTACATGTGAAGAACATGCAAAATTGTTGCATAGGTACACACATGGCAGTGTGATTTGCTGCCTTCCTCCCCATCACCTACATATGACATTTCTCCCCTTGCTATCTCTCCCCAGCTCCCCACCCCCCACCGTCCCTCCCCTATTTCCCCCCAACTGACCCCAGTATGTAGTGTTCCCCTCCCTGTGTCCCTGTGTTCTCATTGTTCAACACCCGCCTATGAGTGAGAACATGCGGTGTTTGATCTTCTGCTCTTCTGTCAGTTTGCTGAGAATGATGGTTTCCAGGTTCATCCATGTACCTACAAAGGACCCAAATTCGTCATTTTTGATGACTGCATAATATTTCATGGTGTATATGTGCCACATTTTCCCTATCCAGTCTATCGTCGATGGGCATTTGGGTTGGTTCCAGGTCTTTGCTATTGTAAACAGTGCTGCAATCTTGGGCTTCCTCTTCTGTGTTGAACGCTGTTTCTTGCTAGTGTAAGGGAGAAAATGTAGTTCACTCATTCTACTAATGGCTGTTGAGATGATATCACAAGGAGGAATGGGGAAGAGGTATGTGGGTAGATCTCTGTGCCTGGACTCAGACTTTAAGAATATTTGTGACTCATGAGAAGTCCCCTGAAAAGATAGCCACTATGTGGATGTTGGTCAGCCTTCTTCCCCCGGCAGCCCAGAGCTTGCTCATGAAGCTAAGGCTGGGCATGGGCTCCACAACATGGACTCCTCTAAAGATCACCTTGGCAGTGCCTCAGTGGACTGCACAATTTGATAGCAGCAACAACCAAACCTGAAACCCCAATATAGTGTAATAATCTGGCAGTAGCTTGATTATACCAGGTGCTTTTCACCATGGAAGGGCAGAGCTTTTTCCTCACTGGAACAGGCCCTCTCTTATCTGGACTGAGATGTATTGTTTCTGCCCATGATGCTTTTGTCAGCACCATCCTCCAGGATTTACTGGATACTTAATGGTAGCCCACACAGTATCCCTTCTGTTCTAAAAACTTCATTCATTGTGAGAGAAGTGTCCCTAAAAGGCACTGGGCTAAGGAGCCCATTGTCCCATCCACCACCCTGTGTTTTGCTAGATTAAATAAATTGGAGCAGGATATACTATTAGGTTTAACCCTGTGAAATTGATGATATTCAATCCTTTTCTAACCTATAAAAATGACAATTTCATATGACTCAACCTAGTAACTAGTGGGATTTTGGTGAGGCTCTCCTAGGAGAGCAGACTACTGCATCTTGAGTCATGAAAGGTAATCAAACTCCTAGGAAAGGGTGATACCTGGAAGCATAAATATAGGAAGAAGCATACATGGGCCCCCAAATAATTAGACCATGGAAGATATTTCTCATTTTTCACATGGAGAATCCAGACATATTTTCTATGTTGTCAGAATTTCAAATTCATGCTTCTGTCTGGGACTTTGAACCTCAAAGGAGTGAGGCAGTCAGAGTTTGTGTCTGTGTGAGTGTGTGTGTGTGTGTGTGTGTGTATGTGTGTGTGTGTGTGTGTGTGTGTATGTGTTGGCTCTTGTGGATTAAAGAGTCTAGCACCTATAGGTGTTTACCACCATGTCTGGCAATGTTTTTTTTTTATTTTTAGTAGAGATTAAGTTTTGCTATATTGCCCAGGCTCGTCTCAAACTACTGAGCTCAAGCCATCCTCCCGCCTCAGCCTCCCAAAATGTTGGGATTAAAGGCATGAGCCACTGCATCCTGCCCCATGATACATTTTTGAAAATTTACCAATATTTCATTCATGAATGCATACTAAAGTTGGAAAAATAGAGAAAATGCACTTTTTTAAAAGAAAGAATATGACAGCATTAGAAGTAATGGTATTAAGCTTCAAAATCTGGATATTCTAGAAAGACCTCTCAGAAAATCTGGGTTTTCATGGAGGAAAAGTAAGTCAAAGAAACACAAAAGGATGTTCCAGGCAAAGGAAGCAGAATAAACAGGGCCCAGCAATGGGAGAAAGGCGGCATCATCCATCCTGGCTGAATGTGAGCTCCCTGCATCTGCTGACTGCACTGCCATATCGTTGATTGGTACATGTTCTACAGTTGAGCCTGCAGGGCTAGACTTAACAGGTGCTCCATGAATGTGTGCAAACATAAATGAAGAGGGATGGGGTAGGAGCAGAGCACCATTTCCTTGGAGGCCATTGGGAGCCCTTGTGGCTTTTAGAAATGAAAGAAAATTTTACTGTACCTAGCTCTGTGTCTTAGAAGAATAGGTACTGTTCAGGGGTGGACAACTTCCCCACTGTTTAGAATTGATGTTGCATTATTATCACTTCTTTGAATCACCTACTACCTATATCACATTAAGGCACTTACTACCTCCCTGTGTAGATTAATGGACCTTAATGCAAATTCTGCAATACTAATATAACTCTAACATGAACACATTACCATGTAAAGACTGTTCTTATGGACTAACTGCAGCAGAGAACCAATGGATTCCTTAATCACAGACACCATAAATGTCTTTGAGAATGGCTGTTTTGTTGGCCTGTTCTGCCCTGGCTCTCAGTAGTAACTCACAGTACTCAGATCCTCTACTTCCAGAGGCCCCAGAGGGTGCTCGGCTAGGAAAAGCAAGACTCCAAAAATGAGAATCTTTGAAGCTTGCTGTCATTTTACCAGATGGGTGGCAAGTTATGGTAGGAACTAAAATATTGTATATGTGTGTTTATATATATATATATAATATATAAGTATATATATTTTTTATATTTGTGATTATATGTATATCTATATCTATCTATCTATCTATCTATCTATCTATCTATCTATCTATATATACATCTCCACTTTTGAAGACAAGGGGTCTTCAAAAGTTCATGGAAAATACACATTATGAGAAAACTATACATGGATTTCATTTTTTTTTTGTACCAAAATAAACTTGTACTGACTTGTTATATAACATGTCTGAACAGGATTTGGTTTGAGTCACTAAGAAGGATAAGACATCAGTGTGAAAAGAGCCACTATCAGAGAAATGTAAATTCTGCTAAAATTGAAGGAAAAATGAACATCATATTTACTTTGAAACTGGGGTGGAAAAATGGTGAAATCATTGATGCTTTATGAAAAGTTCGTGGGAAAAATATGCCCAAAAGAATATGCAGTTTACAAATAGGTAATTCATTTTAAGAAGGGATGAGACGATGTTGAAGATGAAACCCACAGCGGCAGACCATCCACATCCATTTGCTAGGAAACCATTTACCTTGTTTGTGCCCCAATTGAGGAGGACTGATGATTAACAGCAAGAATAATACCCAGCACCATAGTCATCTCAAGTGGTTCAGCTTACACAATTCTGACTACAAAATTAAAGTTGAGCAAACTTTCCTCTCAATGGGCACCAAAACCATTGGATCCAGATCAGCTACAGACAACGCCTTCAATGGGAATTTTAAACTATTGGGATTAAGATCCTGAAGCATTTCTGTGAAGAATTTTCACAGAATATGAAACATGGTTTTACCAGTACAATCCTGAAGACAAAGAATAATCAAAGTAATGATTCCCAGAAGGTGGAAGTAGTTTAGTCAAAGCAAAAGCAGACCAGTCAAGAGCAAAGGTCATGGCAAAGATTTTGTGGGATGCAGAAAGCATTTTTGCTTGCTGACTTTCTGGAGGGCCAAAGAATAATAACATCTGCTTATTTTGAGAAAGTTAGTGAAAACTTTAGCAGAAAAACACCTGGGAAGCCTTCACCAGAGTGTCCTTTTCCACCATGACAATACTCCTGCTCATTCCTCTCATCAAACAATTGCAATTTTGCAAAAGTTTTGATGGGAAATCATTAGGCATCCACTTTACAGTCCTGATTTGGTTTCTCCTGACTTCTTTTCTGTTTCCTAACCTTAAAAAAAAGTGCCCCTTTTTCTTGGGTTAATAATTTTAAAAGACTGCATTGACATGATTAAATTTCCTAGGCCCTTAGTTCCTTATGGATAGGCTGAATGGCTAGCATCATTACTTACCAAAGTGTCTTGAACTTGATGGAGCTTATGTTGAGAAATCAGGCTTACATTTTTATCTTTTAATTCCATTTTCCATAAGCTTTTTGAAGTTCTCTCATGTAAAATATATACGTTTATGTACATATGTAAGATCTATATTAAATACCGCATATAATATAAAATCACAAATTAAATTCGACTTACTGTGCTGCTTCTCAATAAATGGCATTGCTATTCAGCTCACCAAGTTTTATAGGATGTCCCTTTCTACAATTATGCAAGAACTCTAGTGGTTTTCCCTTTTAAAAATGTAAGTGAGATTTAAGCTTGATTCCTACAGGGAATTAATTTTTATAATCACTACATTCTGCCATGAGGAGGATTAATTACTGTTTTCCTTCTCCACTTCATATTGAAACTCTCCATGCAAATGAAAGAAATGGGAGGAACTTGGCATACAGCAAAACCAGGTATGACTTATCTAATTAATTTGGCTGGAAACCCCTGGGTATTACAGGTCCTCCTCTAAACAGCATCCTTCAAAGGTAGGAGCCAAATTCTCAGCGATTGGCTTGTTCTGCCACCATTGGGCATGTCTATCTTGAGACAGATATGTGGGTCTGGTTGCTGTCTCTAGACACCTGGACCCAGCCTCCTACCTGTTGAGCTACGTCATGGTACCCAGGGACTAGTGAAGGCAAGGTAAAGCTGGGAAGCCCAGGCTCCCTGCAGGCCAGAGAGTGGAGCAGGGTGAGGGGGAAAGAGGGACAATACCTCCTTCCAAATCTGGCTCCATATCTGGAAAACAACTGAAACTTCAGATAAAGCTTATTTATTTATTTTTTTGGCCTATAGTTAGATGTGTTATCACAAATATAGAACACTATATTGTTAAGGACAGTCTGGCATTCAGGCAATGAAAGACACACTAAATAAAAGATCAGTGTATTTCATTCCATTACAAATGTTAAATCTCTGTATCTCAAAAAATTCAGAAAATAGAAGACATGATAAATTAGAAAAATATTGCAAATGCTTATATCCGAATGCATGTAAAGCATGGAAAGAAAAGAGTAAAATAGTAAACCTCTGGCCTGCTCTCTGTATGAGGGCTCAGCTCTCATACAGAATTTACACAGAAGAGTAAAACTCTTCAGATTTGTTGTGGATAATCATCAGTTCGTTGTATTATTTGACTACCCTAGTTGCTAATATCTTTTTTTTAACAGAGATTAAATGATGAGTAAAACACACACAGATTTACACAGAAGAGTAAAAATAGTACTTTATATATTTTATTTCATTTCATAGAAATAATGTATATATACATTTTAAAGGAAGACAGTTGCTTAAAAGAAGACATACTTGCTAGTGATAATTAATTTTTGTGTGTATGAATTTCTGAGACCTATATTTTCAACAATAAGTATTTATTTATTCTTAAATATAGACATTTTTAATGGTAAAAAAAAGTTCTACTTTCTTCTGAGAATTATCTTGAAAAAATAATTCAACCAAACAGAAGCATAAAGATGCCTACTGTAACTTTATCTTTATTATTATAAAATTGGAAGTAACTTAAATGTTAGGTCATAGTGGAAGAGCTAAATGAGTATTGTATAGGCACACTAACAAATGCGATAAAATAATTCAAATGGTAATTATGATAATTACATAAAGATTATGAACATGATTAGGATAGAATGTTCAAGGAAAAAAATTAACAAGATACATGCATATTATGCAAATATGTAAAATATATCATTTGGGCAATAACCAGGGGGAAATGTGTAAATATAAAAATAATCACATTAGCAAATGAAGATTATGGGTGCGTTTTTGTATTTTTTTAAAAAGTTGTTATATTATTGTTCATGTTTCAAAAGAGTAGGATGAGAGCATCCTGAGGCACTTTCGTTACAGGTTAGGACACCATGAGCTCCTGCCCTGTGTAATGCTGACAACCAGGCCTCTCAGTTTAGTCTGTCCACACTTGTGCCAGCCCATTCGTGTTGCCATAAAGGAATACCTGAGACTGGGTAATTTACAAAGAGGTGTATTTTGGCTCACAGCTCTGCAGGCTGTACAAGCATGGCACCAATGTCTGCTTGGCTTTGGGTGAGAGCCTCAGGAAACTTACAATCACTGCAGAAGGTGAAGGGGAGCAGGCATGTTGCATGGCGAGAGGGGGAGTAAGAGAGAAAAGGGAGGAGGTAGCAGGATTTTTAAAGAACCAGATCTCCAATGAACTAATAGAAGGAGAACGCATGACTACTAGGAGAGCACCAAGCCATTCACAAATGATCCACCCCCATGATCCAAATACCTCCCACCAGGCCTCTTCTCCAACATTGAGAATCACATTTCAACAGGAGATTTGGAGGGGACAAACATCCAAACCAGATCAATACTCAAGGCTGTTATAGAGAAGACTCTGATTTACAAGTTAGTATTATCCTGAGTAGAAACACAGTTATGATACTCAGAGATCCAAAGAAGCAGTGGTAAATTGGCATTTACTTTTAATTGCAACAATTGGAGGATTCTGAGAAAGACCAGCTAAAATTATGAAATCCTTAAACTTATTAAAGCATCTCACAAACTATTTCCACCAAGGCTCAGCTCGTTAAGAATGAGAAATCAATAGATTTTTTCCTCCAGAAATCATGATTATACACCAGATATGACACCCCTTGTTATTTTAATGTAATGTATGAAACGGTCTTCCATGAGCACAATGTTCAGAAACTGTTTATTTGAACTAACAAAATTTTGATGAAATCAAATAAGAAAGTCCTCTAGCTCATTCTTCCTTTAAAAACAATCACTGGAAAAACACACAAGGACAGAATCTACATAGTCCCAGGAATGAGACATACTGGGATCCACTCATGGTTGAGGGAGCAGGATTCAGCCCTCACACAGAGAGCAGGCCAGAGGTTTAGCAAAATTACCTGGATTTCAGGGCTGTGCTCTTCACTCATGACCACAGCAAAAGCACTGACTTGAGCACCTGCCCACGGCCTTTGCTACATACATGACCTCATTTTATCGTCACAGCAACTTTCCCAGGTGGGTTACTATTAGCCCCATTGTTCAGATGAGGAAACTGAGGCAAGATTATTTTTCTAAGATCACACAGCAAGTGATGAACTCCCTGGGCCTGGCGCCCAAATCACTTAGCTCCTCACCTGATATTTTCCCCTGTATATTATATTAACTACAATTTATCAATTAGTGACTTTATCTTGGTGCCTTACATATATGATTTCATTTAATTACTATGAAGTACCATTATGTATTATTTTTATCCTCTACACTTTCCTAAAGTTATAGAGCTAGGAGGTGGCAGGAACAGGGTAGGACTCTTGTCTGTTTATCTGCCTAAAACTACAAAGTCCTCACTGTTTCCAGCAATACCCAGCTGCCTCTCCTTGTGCCAAGGGTGTTAGAGGAGCATATCCCCCACACAGGCTGCTAAGGATAAATGCATTTCATCACAACAGCTCTTCTCAGAAACATGCTTCAGTCTAATAAACCTTAATTACCATGTCATAAAGTGCAGTGACTAATCCATTGCACTGTGATTATCACCCGTAATATGTAGAGTCATAAAAGGAGATTAATAACAAGGGTAGTCAAATAATACATCGGACTGATGATTATCCACAACGAAGTAAGGAGTGAGTGGAACGTGTTTAAGGAGAAAAGATAAGTCGATGCCGGATCTGAGCTGCCGATTTAGTGCTCTCCCTACTCAGCCAGTCACCCACTCCGCTGCTGACTTTGTCTTCCATGTTACCGGGTGATGTTTCTTTAAAATGTCTTGCTGTGCAAAGTGTGCCCTTCTGGTCCCCATTCATCCCAATGAGAATGTCACAAACACTCCTAAATCTCACACGAAGCAGCTCTATATCCTGGGCAGAGCCCTGGCTTGGAAGTGAGAAAACCTGGTCAAGGTTCGTTTCTGTCCTCAGCTAGATATGTGATCTTGAGTAAGCCACTTCACCTTTCAAAGGCTGGCTTCCTTCATTTAGAAAATGGGATTGGTGATGCCCAAACTAAGGTTGGCTGTAAATTCAAATGCTTTTGGTTAAGTAATAAAGGATTAGCTGATTTAAAGAACCAATGTTATAAGAAAAATAATCTAACAAATGCAGTAAAGGTCTTGGCACATTTTGATGGGAATTGGTGGGAGTTGGAACAGCCAAGCACCAGGGAAGCGTTCTGAGTAGAGAGCAGGACTGAAAAGGGAGGCTCAGTGCAGGTCACTCCAGGAGGACACTGGAGGCAACATCGTACCGAAAGGTACACACGTTGTAGCCCCTCTCCTTTAACACCTAACTCATGCAGTCACCAGAGGCAAGCCCTGAGCAGTATCTGCCTAAGTAAGCAGGCTGTGACTTGCAGAGTGAGTGTCCCTGCCCACGGCTCTTGGAGAGCACTAGGTGGGGCATGCCTGGCAGCTCAAACAGCTGTGTCTTTAGCTGTGTGTAAAGACAGCCTGACCCTTTAGAAAGAGTGGAGTTAACCCCTGTAAGTTCACTTCAGCAGTGATTTTCCAAATGCTGCCTGATTTACTGTTACGACCCCTTAAGGCCCTTGTTTTAGTTCTAGAGCTAGTCTGGAACTATTTGCCACTGTGTTTTTGAATCTCTGTGTGTCATACTTGCATTTCTACCTAGGGTAGGACTAACTTGTAAATCAAAGTCTGCCCTAAAACAGCCTTGAGTGTGGACAGACTGAATTGAGAGGCCTGGGTGCCAGCAACAGCCAAAGCAGGGGTTCATAGAGCCCTCACCTAAAGTTGCTCATTATCTTGCCATTTCACATAAAATAAAACAGAAATGCAAATAAAAGCTACACAAATAATAAAACATATAAAAAAGAAAAGTCACACATTTTCCCTTTGACTCATTCAGTTATTCCTGAGAGTAGTGCATCTTGTGCTTATATACACAATTCTCATTGTCACAATTGTGTTCCCTTCGCTTTCTATAATCAGATCACAACCAGGCCATTGCTTGGTTTGGAAACAAGACATTGACCACAGCCCTTTGCCTCACTGGGAATGTGTTGCTCAGCTAAGTGGCTCAAAGTCCGTGCTGCCACCTACAGAATGTGAGAAAATTTTGGCAAATTATGTATCCGATAAGAGACTCAAGCAGACACTGTGGTTCCTGCCTGTAATCCCAGCTACCCAGGATGCTAAGACAGGAGGATCCCTTGAGCCCAGGAGTTTGAGGCTACAGTGAGCTATGATCATACCCACTGCTCTCCAGCCTGGTGACAGTGAGACCTTGTCTCAAAAAAAAAAAAAAACAAAGTAGACTCAAAAAAAAAAAAAAAAAAAAAAAAAAGAAAAGAAAAAAGACACTGTTTCTAGAATATATGAAGAACTCTTATAACTCAATAGTAAAAAGACAGATACCTCAATATAATGATAAGCAAGGGATCTGAATATTTATTGAGAGAAGATATAAATGGTCAATATGCACTTAAAAAGATGCTCAACATCATTAGCCATCAGAATACTGTAAATCAAAACCACAGTGAGAACTACTTCATACCCATTAGGATGGCTATTATAAAGAAGACAGATAATAATGAGTGTTGGCCAGGATTTGGAGAAATTGGAATTGTCACATACTGCTAACGGAAATGCAGTATGGTGCAGTCTCTGGAAAACAGTCTACAGTTTCCTCAAAAAGTTAAATAGTTTCTACAGGAGCCAGCAATTGTACTACTCAGTATATACCTAAGAGGATTGAAAACATATATTCACACAAAAAATATGTACAGGAATGTCCATAGCAACATTATTTGAAATAGTTAGAAAGTAGAAATATACCAAATGCTTATCTGCTGATGACTGAATAAATAAAATATGGTATATCCATATAATGAAATATTACTCAATAGTGAGAAGGAATAAAGTACTGATATATGCTACAACATGGACAAATCTTGAAAATGTTATGGTAAGTGGCAAGCCAGGCATAAAATACTACATACTTTGTGGTTTCCTTCATATGAACCATTCAGAGCAGGCAAATGTATATAGATAGAAAGTAGATGAGCAGTTGCTAGAGTTGAGGGGAGGCCAGTGGGGACATGGTGAGCAACTGCTAATGAGTACAGAAGTGATAAAATGTCCTGAAATTAATTATGGTGATGATTGCTAAACTCTGTGAATATACTAAAACACAGCAAATTGTACATTTAGATGGATAAATTGTATGGTATGTAAATTATATCTTAGTAAAGCTGTTGTTTTTTGTTAAATCTCATGCCTCCCAGGCAGCTGGAGTTTCTTCCAGCTGGGCTGTGGCGTAGATCATGACACGGGGGACAATGTGGTTAAAGGCACGTGTTTCAGAATCAGATCCCCCTGGCTTCCAATGCTGGCTCTGCCTTTTATTGTCTGAATAAACTTGGGCAATTCTGTGAACCTGTGAAAATATTTGTGATAATACAGCCTTTGTGACTTTGTGCAGATGAAATGAGAAGATGCAGGTAACGGGTTTGTCACAGTACTCACTTTGCGAGTGCTCAAAAGGAAGCTACTGGCTTTATCACCTATGACACTTATGAAATAAGTGATTTATTACATTACATATTCTGTCTTCCTCCGTTTGTTTCCATCACCAAATCAAAATAGGAATCAGAAGTTCACATACATTTATCTCTAGCAACTTCAAAAGAAAAGGGTAAAAAGTTGTCCTGGTTTAGGGATGCAAATGATTTAGCAGCGGCAGGATACCCTGAGTGTGCATTAGCAGGCTTTGGAGTTTATGTCATCAGGCATGGGGTGAAACTGTAGTTTTTTAGGCATAAAAGAGGACCATAAGTTCTGTCCTATTAAAGAGTTCAATTGTCCAGTGTTTCCAATATTCTATCTTCCACACTGGCCAAGACAGATACTTCAGAGAAGGCCATAAAATCCATTAACATACTTAATTGCACACTCCTGCATGGGAGATGTATTACTGTCCCAAACCCAGCTGGTACTTGCCCTAAATATTCAACATCCATATCTTCAAGGTAGCTTACAGATTTAAACGAATTAATCTCTCTTTTTCCAAGAGGCTTTTTCTTACCAGGGGGATGGGAGGTTTTGTTACCTGCTGCCTGCCCCCATCTGTGAGCTACTGAGCTGATTGCTTATTGTCACCTTATGCCTGTTTTACCTTATGCTTAGCAGGCATTTGAAACTTCTGCACTGTCAATCATTTCTGGAAGACCAACTGTATGCCAGGGAATGTGCTAGACATTGGGGCGAAAGGAAGACTAGGGGCTGGGTGCGCTGGCTCAAGCCTGTAATCTTAGCACTTTGAAAGGCCAAGCTGGGCAGACCACCTGAGGTTAGGAGTTTGAGACCAGCCTGATCAACAGGGCGAAACCCCATTTCTACTTAAAATACAAATTAGCTGGGTATGGTGGAGGGTGCCTGTAATCCCAGCTACTTGGGAGGCTGAGGCAGGAGAATTGCTTGAACTCAGGAGGCAGAGGTTGCAGTGAGTTGAGATCGTGCCATTGCACTCCAGCCTGGGCAACGAGAGTGAAACTCGAAAAAACAGAGAAAGAGAGAGAGAGGGAGGGAGGGAGGAAGGAAGGAAGGAAAGGTAGGTTAGGATTTTGTTTCTTTACGAGAGGAACTCTAAGTCTACTAGGGTATATATACTTTTTCCTATATTATGGTTACTTAAAAAGGTGTTCACCTCCCCTTTGAGACAGATACATCTGAAGATAAAAATAATGTAAGGTATAACTATTGAAACTGCACAGAACAGCAAAGTGACTTCTCAGAGGTCACTATGCAACACTTCCATTTTCATTTATTGGCCAGAAATTTAGTCTCATGGCTGGGTCTAGTTATAAATGGAGTGGGGGAATGTACTTATTTAATGGAGGGGATATGTACCTAGATATAAACTTAAGTTCTATCCCTAAGAAAACAAGGGGGAATGAATTTGGGGAGCCAACTGGCAATCTTCTCAGAGGAGGCATCAAAGATTTTTAGTAAGAGAGTGATAAATTTAGATCTGCGGTTATGGGCACATCTGGTGGCCCCCAAAGCATCAATAGGTTAGGGTGTGGGGTAAGGAAAGGTAAAACAACAAAGGAAAGGAAGGGAAGCTTCAACAAAACATGATCAAATAAAAGTCAAAACCTGATCATTGGTTTGAACAACTAAGAGGACATAGGTGATCTTTGAGAAAGCTGTTTTACAAGAGTGATAAGGTAGACAGAAAAACCTGTGATGAAAAATCAATATGTTGTCCCTTTTGTTGATCAAGGAGCTAACAGTGTATTGAGGAGAGAAACACATATCTGCAAATATCATTGCTGAAAAGAAACCATTGCATTAAGTGCTATAGTTAAAGCATATCAATCCAACCCTGAGCACAAAGGAGGGAAGGATTAGGTCTGACTTGGAGAGCAGCAGAGGAGAAAGTGCAAAATGAAAGGTACCCCCACAACAGACCAAGGGTCACACTGGGCCCCAGGCATAGTGCTTCTCCCTCAAGTGCAAAGGGAATATTGCCAACACCAGATATGCAGTGTTATCTGTATTTGGAAATTGTTTCTCTTCGGGCCATTCGTTTCATTCGCTCTGGCATTTTTATTCAATTAATCTCATTCATTCCTTAATTAACGTCATTCATTATTCTCTATAAAGGCCGTGAGAGCGGAGACTTGGTGTCTTCTTCATCGGTGGATCCCCCATGTACTCGTAGTTGCACTAAATTCACTTATCAAAGGCAGAAAGGATAACTGGGACTTTTCTCTCTTGCTCTTCACGATTTCCAGCAGGGCACAGAGGCCTGCAGCCCCGACCTGAAAAAAACAAACTTGACTGGTGGCAGCGCCTCTTCTTCCAAGTATAGTCCTGGGCTGACGCGGATTAGAGCAACCACCCAAGGGGCGGAACTCTGGAGACTGCGGAACCTGGGATGCGAGGAAACTGAAGGCAGCGGAACCTGGGGACGATGGGACCCGGGAGCGGTGGAACCAGGAGCCTGTAGAACTTTGAATCCGGCGGAACCTGACAGCGGCGCCCAGGGTCCACCCGGACACTGTTTGGAACGGAAGCACAGTGTCCACCGCTTCCTGGTTGCCGGTCGGCGCCGAGGGCCTGGGCTGGCCGGCGCGATGCTGCCCTACACGGTGAACTTCAAGGTGTCGGCGCGCACCCTCACGGGGGCCCTCAACGCCCACAACAAGGCGGCGGTCGACTGGTGAGGGCGCCGGGCTTCCAGGTCGCCAGGATTGGCGGGGAATGTGTGAGGGGAAAGGGGAAGAACAAGAGGTTTCACTTGCTGGTTAGTGTGGCCTCACCAAGGCAGGGAGCCGCCCTCACACAATGAGATTTGCTTTTAGATGGTGGATTTTTTGTTGTTACAGAAGTGATAATAGTTGGGTGTGGGAAATTCTCCAGTGCAAATACATTTCCCCTTTTTCTCGCCCATTTCTCTGCTGTTTTCTCTGCACCTCGTCCTTTTGTCATTCCATTCCCCTCTCTTTTCCAGCTTCCAGGCTTCTCTCTCTCCACCATTAATTCCCTGTCCACTTTCTCTTCCCCATCCTGTCTTCTTTCTCTTGTATTCCTGTTTTCCTTCAACAGTGTGCCGGACTCTGTGCTAGGAGCCTGTTCTCTCACCTGTCCTTTTCACCTTCTCTTTTCGGGCTCCTCCTGTGTAGGACATTCCTGCCTTCAACAGGTGTCTCTATTACTTTATCTTTTCACTATAAATTACCACTGCCACTCTGAAAACTACTCATTAGACAAACGTAAAGTAAAATTCTGTAGCTGTGGGATGTTGTTAGGAGGACTGAAACGTCTTGTCCAGTGTTTGTTTTTTTATCTAATTGGAGGTACTGGGATTAGTCTCAGATACCCCAGGCCCACGGTGGATACTAAGGATTAGGAATCGGATAAGCGAAAGACATATGCCCACAGCAACAATCAAAGGCCACAGTTGCTTTTTATTGTCCTTGGGGCTCTTTTAGAACTCATGTCTTTTAGAACTTTTCTTCATCCGAATGAAAAGTACATTTCAACAAGCAATTTAATCTTAGCCAGATCTTTCAAATAGGGTAATGATAAATACTGCCCTTTGGATTTAAATGATTTTATTAACGGTGGTACATATGAATTAGATTTATCATTTACTTAGGGTTGGCCAGAAATAAGTTTTCCTGCTTTGTGCTGTACTTAAAATTTAACATTACTATTTTGCTAGGGGCTGGCAAGGTTTAATTGCTTATGGATGTCATTCACTTGTGGTAGTGATTGATTCCATTACTGCCCAGACGCTTCAAGTTTTAGAAAAGCATAAAGCTGATGTTGTCAAGGTAAGTGAAATCCCACTTTGACCCTAACATGTTGTCTAGTCTAAAGTTTAATACTGTGTATCACTACGCTCTCATTAAGTCTTATGTGTAAGTGTTGAATAGCTTTTAAATATAATAATCTATTTGGGGTAGCCTAGAATTTCCATGTATGACAATGTCAATATAGGATGAGTTATTAAATGCTAGTTCTTAGATCATTTTAAGGCAGATGAGAGACAAATGGTAGAAACTGCCAGTTCTATCATTTACAAGACCATGCAGTCATTCCTTAGTTTTGAGCACTTAGCATGTGCTATGGATATAGAGATGAAAGCCCTCATATAATTCTTTCTTGTAAGGAAGACTCACAGTGTGATAGTGTGATAAGTGAGACTTGCTTAACATGCTGTGAGAAAACAAAGGAGCTACTTATTACGTAGTTGTGGGAGAGTCACAGAAGTCTTTTCAGTTTCAAGACTAGTAAACAGTAGTTAGCGAAATAAATTGACAAGGAGCATTGCAGAGAAAAGCAAGAATGCACAGAGGTAAGTAGCCTGCCATAAAGATGGCTAAAAGATGGGAGTAATGAAAAAGGAGGCAGCCAGAGAGATTCAGCTGTCTGTCCTGAAAGTTTTATAAGCTTATGAAAGAGTTTGGATTTTTAAGTAGGAGATTGATGTAACCATATTTGGATTTTAGAAAAACTCTGGCAGCAGTGGAGGATCTGCCGGAGAAATGCAAGACTGGAAGTAGTAAGATCATTTAGGAGACTTCTGCAGTAATTTTCATGGGAAATTCTAAAGGCCTGAAATTTTAGGAGCTGCGTAAGAGGTAAACCTGATAGCCTTCAGAGTGATCAGTATAAAGGAGAGTAAGAGAATAGAGTCACTCCAAGGTTTCTTTTCGTGTAGTCGATGACAGTGTTGCCTGTTATCAGAGGTAAGCATCTATGAAGTCAGTGATTTTAAGTTTTCAACATGCAAAGTCTGAAATGGCTGTAATATATTGCATTGTAGTGATCTGAGCTTTAGGAGAGACCTCAGGATTAGAAATGAAGATCCAGAGTCTTTTTCTTTTTTTAATAATAGCTTTATTAAGATGCTCATACCATAACATTTACTCATTTAAAATGCACAATTCTGCAGCTTTTAGTGTATTCACAGTTATAGAGCTACAATGACAATGAATTTTATTACCTCAAAAAGAAACCCGGTACCCATTAGCAGTCATATTCCATTTCTCTCATTTCCCTCATCCTTTGGCAACCACTGATTGACTTTCTGTATCTGTAGACAGGCCCATTCTGGACATTTTATATAAATTGAATCATATAATTTGTGGTCTTTTGTGCCTGACTTCTTTCACTGAGCATAATATTTTCATGATATATGTATACCTATACATATATCAATACTCTGTTCCTTGTTACTGATGAATAATATTCCACTGTAAGGATATATCACATTTATTTTATTGATGGACGTTTGGATATTTTGTAGTTTTTGACTGTTACAAATAATACTGCCTCGCACACTCATGTACAAGTTTTTGTGTGAACCTGTGTTTTCATTTCCCTTGAGTATACTTCTAGGAGTGGAATTACTGACTCACAGGGCAACTCTGTTTTTAACTTTTTGAGGAACTGGTAGACTGTTTTCCAAATTAACATCCCCATTAATAGTGTATGAGGAGTCCAATTTGTCCAGATTCTCACCAGCACTTGCTAGTCTCTGTTCTTTTGATTATAACCATCCTAATGAGTATGAATTGATTCTCATTGTAGCTTTGGTTTTTATTTCCCTGATGGCTAAAGGTGTGCAGTATCTTTTCATGTGCTTATTGGCCATTTGTATATCTTCTTTGGAGAAATGTCTGTGCAGGTCCTTTGCCCATTTTAAAATTGTATTATTTATCTTTTTATAATTGAGTTGTAAGAGTTCTTTGTATACTCCGTTATCCAGAAGGGAAATGTTCCAAGACCCCAGTAGATGCCTGAAACCCTGGATAGTACTGAACCCTATATATCTTGTGTTTTTTCTCATGTGTACTTAATGATAAAGTTTATAAACCGAACCCTGTATATACTGTGTTTTGTCTCATACATACTTCCCAGTGATAAAGTTTATAAATTAGCCATAGTAGGAGATTCACAACGATAACTACTAATAATAAAGTAGAACAATTATAACAGTACATCAGCATTACTGCTCTTCCACTTTGGGGCCGTTATAAAGTAAAATAAGGGTTACTTGAACATAGCACTGAGATATCACAACAGGTGATCTGATAATCAGGATGGGTCTCTGTTTTCTTTCCCCCACACTCTGCCCTTGGCATTTCTGGAGCATTTATTTCTTTATGTAAATCCACGTGTCAGTCTAGTATTATATTCCCATTGACAGAAGAATTTACTGTAAGTTCTTGAAGTGCCTGTCTAATACTGGTTGATTTTCTCAGCTTTTATTTGTCTGAGAAAGCATTTCACCTTTGTTTTTGAAAGACAATTTTCAAAGAATATAGAATTCTGTCTTTACAGTTTTTTTTTTTTCTAGTTATACTTTAAAACCATCACTCCACTGGCCAGGGTTGGTGGCTCACGCCTGTAATCCCAGCACTTTGGGAGGCTGAAGTGGGTGGATCGCCAGAGTCAGGAGTTTGAGACCAACCTGGCCAACAGGCAAAACCTTATTTCTAGTAAAAATACAAAAATTACCCAGGCATGGTGGCAGGCACCTGTAGTCCCAGCCACTTGGGAGGCTAAGGCAGGAAAATCGCTTGAACCCAGGAGATGGAGGTTGCAGTGAGCCAAGATGGTACCACTGCACTCCAGCCTGGGCAACAGAGTGAGACTCCGTCTCAAAA